>NC_088930.1:52685000-52707500 GCF_038396675.1 Hydra vulgaris
AGCAATCCTTGTAATAACATTAAATAAGCGTAAGTAAATGGTAGCGTTGCAAGAAAATGTAACTTTTCTCGCAACTTTAATTGATAACAGTAGTTATTAAGAGTATTGAAACCTATTTTTTGTCATTATGTAAATTATCAAAAGAAAAACTTTATTTTTAACTTTATTATAATAAATATTATGATACAATTAATTATTTTAAAAATCTTATCTAATATAAATAATCTAATATAAATATCTAATATAAAACATTTTTATGTATTATAAGTAGTAATATTTTAGCACAAAAAAATTAGACTAAATTTCTTGTTTAATTTGTTTCGAGAGTTGTTTTATAATTAGACTCCTCAACACACACAGAGCTAAAATTGTTAAGGTTTTTATATCAAAAAATATCAACCAATTTGTAACTACGTCACATTATAAAACGTCAACCAACTTTGCAAACTATTCCAGATTAGGGTTTAATCGCTAAAAAAGATGTTGCATATTTTAATTTGATTTGTGTAATTTCCAACACCCCCCTCTCCCCCTTAGACTATAATTAAATAAAAACGAGAATGTTTTTGTATAATTAAAAAATATTATGATTAAAAATATTTTTAGTTTAATTCGTAGTTGCTTTGAACAATGTTTTAATAATTGAAGTAAAAAAGGTTGAATTTAAACCTGTGTGTTAAGCTTGAATTGTAAACCTTTTTTATGTATAGGTGCCTTTTTGTACTTCATGTTCAAGCAAGACATCTAAAAAGAAGATTTAGTAAGAGAAGTTTGTAAAAAATTCTTTCAAATGTTCAAGAAAATTTTCATTTTCACATCTGATCTGTGTGAAGTCGACAGTCTGGACTACCTCTAATGTTATATATAAACATATCGGCTTTGACAGTGAGTCTCTATCTGCGTGAAGTCATTACTCTGGACTACTTAATGTTATTTATAAACATATCGGTTTTGACTGCGAATTTGATTAACTTCAATGGATATGTGTTTTTTTTTCATAAAACAAAATTCTTAAAAAATATTGTGGTATATTTTTTTTATTGAACTGTATATAAATAAATTTCAACAAAAAAACAATGGTATATTTTTTTAATGAATTGTGTATAAATAAATTTCAGTATTAAAATTAAGTATCGTTCATACAAACAAGGTCACCGTGAAAGGATCTGATGGGTTTTTTGTCTCGAAGCCGATTGAGGTGCAGAGTAAGGCCGGTTAAGACGCAAAGTCCAATTTGCTTTTTTTTATTAGTTATTAACATTCTTAAAGATTTATATATATTGATATATTTTTTATTTTTGCGCATCATAGGGTAGACCAGGGCTTGTTGGTCATAGAAGCAGGCTGGATGAGTCGAGTTTATTTAAAAACTATGCGATTTTGTTCAAAGACGGTGTTTTAACCGTGTTCAATGTCAGAACCGAATTTAAATAGAATAGGATGAGACGATCGAATTTTTTATTGATCGAAGCTATTTAAAATCGAATTTAAACTTTCTATGTTAGGATAGAATCATTTACAGTCAAATTTTTTGGATCGAATTTTTTTAATTAAGTTGTTAAAACTTGTTACAGTCGAATAATATAGAACCGCCATCTAGAACCGAATCAGTTAAACAAATAAAAGATTTAATGTATGCTGTCATAAACATTTGTTAAACCACGCGATGACGTCTAGTATTTTTACAGTAATTAACATATGGTAGGAAGTTGGTAGTTATTATCTTAATTTTAGTTACTGATAATTGCCAACTGTCAGATTTAGTATAAATAACGCTGTTTTCATAATAAGAATATATAAAAACAAGTTCAAAAAATGCATTGAGTCGATCTTCCTTAGTCAGTTAAAAACAAAGAAATATTCACAACACAAAGTGGCGACCATGCCAGGACACTGGAATCTACTAAACACTCTACAAGCTATCAACTGACGTAAGGAATCAAAGATTACAAAAGAATTTAAAATGCCTCCTAAGCAACGCGAAGATCCAATCGCTACACTATCAAGGAAATTGGAACTAGCATTAACAAAAGTTGAGCGACTTGGTCTGAAATACGCATATCATTGAACAATAACGATATAAAATTATTCTAAATCAAAAATATGGAATCAATTCTGAAATTATTCGCCAGCATGGTCGTGATATCATGGATCTTCCCTACATAAAAAATACTAACGTGGATCAAATACATAATTTTTACAGAAAATTAAATGTAAGCATAAACTCGTTGAAAACTTTAAACAAATTGGAGACAGCAGAAATACTGATACGCAAAACTCTCAACAAACATGGCCCTGTTAAAGATGATATTATCCGAACAGATCCAAAAGGGTAGGAATGGGGCTTTGAACAGCTAATTGAAGCTCTACGTGAATACACGTTACGAAAATCATCTGTTGGACGACCAAGAAATAATATCCGAAAAGAAAATTCAAAACCCCACAATAATTGGGAGCACAAAAATCAATTGGAAAAACACTTCCAACATAACGAAACTAGAAACATTGGCTGTATCCAGGGTTGTTATCTGCCAAATATGTCTGAGACATATTTTTTGCTGACATGAAATATGCCCCACATACTTTCTATCGACATATTTTGACATAATTTAATGTCTGAATTATTTTCTGCTGACATAAAATATGTCAGACATGTTTTCTATGGACATATTTTGACATAACTTTATGTCTGAATTATTTTCTGCTGACATAAAATATGTCAGACATATTTTCTATGGACATATTTTGACATAATTTTATGTCTGAATTATTTTCTGCTGACATAAAATATGTCAGACATATTTTCTATTGACATATTTTGACATAATTTTATGTCTGAATTATATTCTGCTGACATAAAATATGTCAGACTTTCTACGGACATATTTTGACATAATTTTATGTCTGACATATTTGCTGTTTGATATTCTTGAAAAAAAAATCTATCTAACAAATTAATTGCGCATTTTAGCTTAATTTAAAAAGTAAAGTGAAAATAGTCTAACAAATTTGTTGCTTTTTTGCTTCGTTGGACTTTTATTTTAATCCCTATAAACAAACATTAGTTGTTTCATAAAGATCTTTTTCTGCCCTTTTTAGCGATGTATCGTTTGATAGTATTGACTAATATTAACTAGTATTGACGCATCATTTGATAGTATTTGATAGTATTGATTAGTAGGGATGGCACTTTTACTTATTAAGCTGATTTAGAAAACAAGACGGGAACGTTAAAAGTGCTTGGGAAATCCCAAAATAAGACTGGTGCAGAATAATTTTTAACGTTTTGATTTTTTGAAGTCGCGTTCTCAACCTCATAAGTACCATTTCCGCATCTTCTACAAAACGGCTTATTAAAAATGGATATTGCATGTAATTCATCGAGTTTAAATTCAGAAATTATATCTTCTTTATCGAAATTAAATTCACATACTGCATATTCTTTATCAATTTCAAACCAAAAAAGGTAAATTGTTGTTTTGTAAGATTTTTCAACCTTTATTGCTAATTTACTTGGTAATATATTTTTACATTGATGTAATAAAATTGTGATGATATTTTATGCAAATATAATTATATATCGCATGCAATATATAATTATATTTGAATATATATCAAATAGCTTGATATTTACATATTGTATTTGTACCAAATATAGTTTATATAAATTACATATTTATATTTGATATATAATTTCATAAGTTATATGTATATATGTATATATATATATATATATATATATATATATATATATATATATATATATATATATATATATATATATAAATTAATTAGTAAAAAACACTTATCTAACTTTTATCTTCGACTTGGAGTTTCACCATTGCTGGATCATCAGGAAGAGTTACTCGATGATCCAGCAATGGTGAAACTCCAAGTCGAAGATAAAAGTTAGATAAGTGTTTTTTACTAATTAATTATTGCTCTGTTCTTTAAGAACATTGAGCACTCTATTTGTAAAATACACTAACATAATTTACATATATATATATATATATATATATATATATATATATATATATATATATATATATATATATATATGTATATATATATATGTATATATATATATGTATATATATATATATATATGTATATATATATATATATATATGTATATATATATATATATATATATATATATATATATATATATATATATATGTATATATATATATATATATATATATATATATATATATATATATGTATATATATATATATATATATATATATATATATATATATATATATATATATATATAAATTATGTTAGTGTATTCTACAAACGGAGTGCTTAATGTTTTAAAAGAACAGAGCAATAATAAATTAAATTAATATATATATAATTAATTTATATATATATATATATATATATATATATATATATATATATATATATATATATATATATATATATATATATATATCAATTATAAATATATAAACTTTATAAACTACATTTGATACAAATACAATATGAAAATATCAATGTTTATCAAAATTTATCAATCAATTTATGATCAGGATTTGACTCGAATTAGCATAAACATTAACTAACTGTTTTTATTTAGAACATGTATGCAGTGGAATATTGATAAAGATATAATGATAATGAGAGAAGTGGCAGCTTTAGGTGTTTTAATACAAAAGCCTGGAAGTAAAGAACGTGGGCAGCTGTGGCAGCTGGTTTCTGACTCATTAAACAAAAATGGTTTCTGTGTTACAAGCAAAGGAGTACGAGATCGATTATTGATTAATATGAAAAAGCATCGTGTTCAGGCGAACAAGGAAAAAAAACTTTCTGGTGAAGGCGGAGAAGAAATAACTGAATATGATATTTTGGTTGAAGAATTAATTGAAATCAGTGATGACACAGATGCTCAGAAAGATGAAAAATCTAAAGAAAGAAAAAATGCAGTAGATAAAGATCGTATGAAAGCTTTAGATATAAGAAATACTGCTATGGAGCCTTTTAGGGAAACAAGGAAGTGAAAGGCCCTTGATATTGAAGACAAGTCTCTGATATCTTCTCACAGATCATCAAGTGATACATTGACATTTTTGTGTGAAAAAATGGAAGTAGATAAGGAAAATAGGTGCATTGAGCGAGAAGAAAGAGCTGAAGCAAGAGTTCTTGCCCAGCAACAACAAAATAATATTCAAAATATGTTTAATCATATGTTAGCTCAACAAATAGAAATATTAAAAATGTTAATAGAAAAAAGAAATTAGTTTTTATTTTTAATAAACTCTACATTTTTGTTAAGCAAAACTATTGTTTGCATTTTCTTTTTGGAATAAATAATTATTTTTGTTACTTTATTTGTATATTTTAAAGAATCATGAAAGTTAAACAAGACTATCAATAACTATCTATAAGATTTACAACAGGCAATACTATTAATAAGTTAGGAAGTATCAATATGATTTGAAATTAAGTTATTGAAAATACTCTTGTAGGGAGGGAGCTTCCAAACCAAAATAATCTGAAACAATGTTCCCATAGAGGCAAGTGTGTTTATTTTGTAACAATGAACAAACTATATATACCTTTCCAATAGGACTTAAGCCAAGTTTTTGAGACTGTTTAAAATCTATGAATTTAAAATAATTTGTCATTAAACCAAATACCCACTCAACACTAACACGCTGTGCACTCATAGCTTTGTTAAATGCAAGTTGGTCTGGCGTAACATTCATATTTCTGTATGGTGCTAGCAGGTGTACTCGAAGTGGATAGGCTGGGTCGCCATATAAGCATAAAGAACTCCCATCATGCCATGCAAACTCCTGCAACTGTGGCAATAAACCAGATTCTTATAGCATAGTGCTATCATGTTTTTTACCCTTAAAAGGACCAGCTAAGTTTGCTATCATGCCATTGGGAACTACAACACTGAAATTTCAGTGCATGGACACTCTTATGACCATTATAGACAATTCTTTGATTTGTTTTAGGCCTAGCAATTCTACGAACAGTTCCATCGATAAAACCAAAACAGTTATTAAGGGGTGCCTCTTTTCGATGAATATAATCAGCAAACTCTTGAAGTTTGTTTGATTGTAACATTGGTTGATCCCAAAGTAATAGTTTATGACTATGCAAATTGTAAACATGATCAATTACTGTGTTAAATATCAGACAAATTTCTGTAGGGTTCCTTCTAAACGTATTTGCCATATCAGTATAGCGACATGGAAATGCTAATCTTTTAAGCATAAGGCTTCTATTCCTCTACAGATTGTTCCTTGGGAGCATTTTATTACATCAGGTAACCTGAAAATATTTAGCAAATGATCAAATTTACGCAATTTAGCAAAAGATCAATTTTACGAACACGTAGATCGGTCCAACACTGTGCATCATCCAACAACGATAGGTTAAACTTATTGTAGTCCCAGTGAGGATATATATCTCTTGAATAGTTTAGTTTATAGAGCAGTGCGAATTCACAATCATCTAATATGTCCTCTGAATATGCAATTAACATCGTGTCTCTTGCCGTTTTAAGGCCGTTTATTGGAGCCATATTTCAGTTTGATATTTTTACTAATAACTTTATGTATGTATCAATCAATCAATCAAAATTTATTGACAGGCTCAAGGGCCAATATAATAAATATACAATGGGTAAAATAAAGTGGATTAGAATAAAACAAAGACTAACGCACTTGAATATAAACAAAACCCAAGAAAAAATAAATAATAACATATATATATATATATATTATTATTATTATTATTATTATTATTATTATTATTATTATTATTATTATTATTATTATTATTATTACTACATATATATGTATATATATATATATATATATATATATATATATATATATATATATATATATATATATATATATATATATTAAAATATATATATTTTAAAAACAAAATTTAACACTATTTAAAATAAAACAAAAAACTTGAAAAAATTTAAGTTCGTTTTTATTTTTTTCAACGTAAACAAAAACATCCAATTAGTTTGTTTTTTTATGAATAATCAAAACGTTCCCGTTTGTAAACTTTTCTAAATCAGATTAAAAATAAAATGAGACAACGAGACCGCGGTTTTACAACGGCGTTTTATAATACGTCACAGTTTCTAAATCAGTCTATTTTGATGTAAAAACGCGAATTACTTTTACGCGTAAATTATTTTACATAACTCATATAAAAATATATAATTTACTTACTTTCAAAAGTAATTCGTTTTTTTTACATAAATTATATAACGCGTAAAACTTAATTACTTAATTAAGTTAAGTTTTTTAAATGAGTAAGTGTTACTTTAAAAAGTAATTTACTTTTACAAGTAAAAGTTATTTACATTTTTAGTTTTACTTGTAAATGTTTTACTTTTAATGTTAAGTTATGTAAAGTAAACCATTTTAAAAAGTAATTTTGGTTATAATTACGTAAAAAATTTACATCGAAAAGTAATTTACTTTTAAATATAAAAAATTTTATTTATGAAATAAACTTACGTAAATATAATATTTAAAAGACATAACACTTACTTTACAAAACAAAACTACATCGTAACAACAAATTACTTTTACGTTTAAAAGTAAGTAATTAGCAAAAACAGCTTACACAAAAGTAATTTGAAAAAAATTGTTGTTTACTTTTACAAATAAAAGTAATTTTTCGCTTTGAAATTTTATACTTTACTTGGTAAGTAAGTAAAAAGTAAGTTATATTATTTACATTCTCAAAGAACAGCCATTTCATGTTGATTTAACATAAATTTTGAGATAGGTAGCGTATTCAAATCTACTGCCTGTTTTTTTTCATGTACATCGTAAATGGTAGTTCTATTATAATTAGGGGCAAATATAGCCTATACTAGTAGTATAGAGACGGGCTCCCTGTCGCATGAGTACTAATAGGGGCTGCTAAATAATCATTGATTTTTTATTTCTTTTTGTTTGTTTAGCAGATTAAGTTAATGGCCATAATGAAAGTTTGTCGGGGGAAGATGGGGGAAAGGGGGCATAATTTCTAAGCTATGGGTAATTTATGCATGTGTAAACCTTCCAGCATTTGTGTAAACTTAATAAAAGTACAAGTTGAAATTGTTTTCAGAGCACTGGGGAGAACTCCCCTTTTTTGAATCTTTTTTTTTTTTAATTTTACTTTATTATTCCGGCTTTACTTTGATTTTACTTCATCTTGACAGCATTTGTGTAGTCCCGATGAACGCGCATGTTAAATTTGTTTCCTGGGCAAGGAAGTCGTACCGTTACTTTTTTTCTTTATTATTTTATTTTTCTTTAAAGTTTTGGTTTATAACTTTTTAGAAAGAAAGATTTTTTGCATAAAAGCTTTGAAAACATTTTTTTGATTTATTTGTTTGAGTATTAATTTTTTTCGGGAGGAAATAAGTTAGTGGCCCTGATAAAAATTTACCGTAAATGAGCCGGGCATATTTGTAGTTATGCTGCTGCTTTTCGCTTCTCTTATTCAGTGTGGTTGTTATCAGAGCCGTCCCGAAGAGGTCTCTGATTGGGGAGGGGGCTCGTATGTGTTTTTTGCCAACTAGAGACACACACGCACACAAAAAAAAGGGTCCTCGATATTTGATATTTGCCAACAATACTTCAAAACTTGCCAACTAAATGTACAAATGTGCTAACTCAAATGCATATATAATAGCTTTGGGGTGGGGGATACCCCCTCACCCCCATTCGGGACGGCACTGGTCAGCTCTGGTCGAAACAGCCACTCAGAAATTAAAATTAATTTCTTTTTGTTTATTTATTAATAGCTATTCATAAAACTGTTGTCTGGAATGAACTAAATTCAATTAGCCCATTTCAGAAAACAAATATTCCTTTATTATTCTATTATCTAACAATTATTCGAGTTGGTCATTTCCAGAAATAACTTTTTTTGGTTAGATTGGTTTTTAACAACCACGCTGAATAAAACAAGCCAAAATACAAAACTTAGAATAAAATTGCAAAATGTAGAGCCATTTCCAAAGCAAGAACATTAAACCAGACTGTCTTTCAAAAAAAAACTTTCAAACAACTGATGTAATTAACATCAAGAGTAATTTGAAAAAAAAAATTAAAGTTAAAAAAGTATAAATGTAAATGAAAAAAAATGTATAACTTTTTATAACCGCAAAAACCGCTTATTTTAATTTATTTAATATAGCGTATTTAGTAGGATGGTTCAAAAAAGCACATTTTCAAGTTTAAAATTATATGGTCGGTTGTGAAGAAAATTGTCTTAATGTTGTTTTATCATACAGATGAAATAAAATCAAATTCTTTTTTTTTTCAGTAAATTTTTGTTACTTTTTTTTCTTTTAAATTTTCAAAAAATTTAAAGTAAAAAAATAACAAAAGTGCAAATCACCATATTTAAACAACCAGATTCTAATCACATATTTAAAATCAGGCCCGAAGGAAGCTTTTTGTTTTTGTTTGAGAATTTAACTTTATGTAACGACATGAAGCTAACTTCAAACATTTATATATTCATGTTTATGTAAAGCTTTTCAAAAGTATTGCGATAATCGGAGTCTGCTAAAAATAAACCCTTAAAAATGTTGACTTTCTTTTTATGCCATTGGTGTGAGAGTGATGAGTTTATAACATTTATAAATACATTTTTTTAACATTTTAAACTAAGTTTAAGTTCATTAACAAGTCTCTAATGTCATGCAATAATCTCTTAATGTTCAAAAACTATGAAAATATAAATTTTGAGCAACCTCTCCAATTATTTAGGTGATTTAAATGGGATTTGATAATTTTCAAATTAATTTTTTTTTCAAATATAATTTCGTCATTGGTTTTTTTTTTTATTATTATATAAAGACATTCTATAATACAGTGATGGATTTTTAATTTTTATAATATTTTATTTTTTTAATTTGCCGTTACAAATTATTAATTTTCTTTTGTAAAATATACGAAAGGCGGGGAAAAGAAGAAGACAAAAATAATCCTATTGCCAAGCCTCTAAATATCCGTACATAATAAAGACATTAAAAACTTGTCATTAAAAACTGATGATCATTTGTTTTTCTGAAGTTTGAGTTTAATAACCTTATTTTAGTTGACAATTATAGTTTTGTATTTTTTGAAAATATATCTAAAAATTAAAATATATGTATCTGAAGTACCAAATTCTCCTGTTTTTGGTATGTTATTTTAGAAAAAGGTGAATCTTTTTCTAAAATAACATACTAAAACAGAAGAAATATTGCATAAATAACAGAAAATTTGAATATTTTTTTTTTAAACATATAAATAAAAAGGTTTAAAAAAATTTTATCCATGAAAATATAAATTAAACAAAATACATTATTTAACTTTAAATGGATTTAAATACAAGTATTGCCAAACCTATTAAAACCTATTAAAATTACTTAATCAACAGCATCTTTAACTAATAGTATTTTTAATAGCTACGTACAAATGAGGTTTTTAAATGTGTCGTTAAAAACTCATTTAAAGACTTTATGGTAACCAATAATATAATGATGTCTATTTGCGTAAACTCTGAGATGTAATATTATCATTATGAAAAACTTTTGGTAAATAAAACATACTTAAGTGCCAAACTCAAGTATGTTCTTGTTTATATTGCATTAGAATGTTTAGGAAAATGTAAAAAAGTTTTACAATTTGTACATACGACGGTTCCTTTTATCAACAAACCAATTACAATTAATTAATCAATAGCCTCTTCTTTAACTAATAATATTATTATATAGTTACGTATAAATGAGGTTTTCTAAAAATCTTTTAATGTGTTGTTAAAAACCACATTGAACCATTTAAAGACTTTATGGATAACCAAATAACCAATAACACAATGATGTCTTTAATAATTACATCAATATTACATCTTAAAATTTACGTTCGTAAATTATGAGACGTATTATTAATATAATTATGTAAACGCAATAATTTTGGTCAAAATGGTTTTTATAAGATTTCAAATTAAATTTTCTTTAAAATTATGCAATGTTGCGGTATAAACAAAAACATACTTAAGTACCAAACTTAAATGTGTTCTTGCTTATCACATAAGAATGTTTAGAAAAAGATTGAAACAACCACTTCATTTGGCGAGGATGTAAACTTAGTGTAAGAAAACATAAACAATAAAAATTACTAATTTGTTGCCCTCACATTTGTAGTAGGGATGGTAAATGTTTAAGGGTATTTTTGTATCCAGGCTCTAATCACCACAATTTTTATTTCTTTATCTACTCAAGATCGTTTTTACGCTACAGCTCGGGATATAGGTATATTACACAGCGGCCAAGCAAAGTGTATTTTGTTATTAGTCATACGTGGCCAAGGTGCCCAACTACTGTTTCTCTGGAGCGATAACTTTTCTAAAACAAAAAAACAAAAAAAACTATTTAAATATATCTTAAAGCTTCGGAACCTTGCGGTTCTTGGTTTAGTTGCTTGTTGGACCGTAAGTTTTGCTTATATTGGCCTTGCGGTAGCAAGGCCACTGATATTACACGCAGATAAAGATATAAGACTTTTAGAGTCAAAGGATATTCTTAAGCAGGTGGACTTTTTTTGCATCAAAGTGGTGAAAAATCTTTACAAAAATAATGAGTCCTCTTAATAAAGTTCGGCTCCTTAATCTTCAGGGGGCTCCTTAATCTTCGGGGGCTCTTTAATCTTCAGGAGGTCTTTAATCTTCAGGGGGTCTTTAATCTTCAGGGGGCTCTTTAATCTTCGGGGGCTCCTTAATCTTCAGGGGGCTCTTTAATCTTCGCTCCTTAATCTTTGCTCCTTAATCTTCGGCTCCTTAATCTTCGTTCGGCTCCTTAATCTTCGTTCGGCTCCTTAATCTTCAGGGGCTCCTTAATCTTCAGGCCATGGTATTATAGCTCCTATAATTCAGGACAAGTTTAAACTTTCCCTCCTTAGTTTTTAAATAATAAATGCATTTACGCAAAAAAGTTGTAAAAAAAGACTAACAATAACGCCAATTATTTTCTTTTATAATAAACTACCCTTTCATGGGTATATGCGCCTTCTGCTAAATGCCTTATTTTAGCTTTGTCTAAATTCCAGACCTTTCGAATGGTTGGCCAGAGAGTGAACATTTTTGAGACGGTTTGATTCAGAGAAGGGTTATAATAGTTAAAACTATCATGGACCGAAATTAGAGAGGGTTTTAATCATGGGTGGAAACCTATTATTGATATATTCAAACTTTACAGGGAAGAAATACCTAAAACCGCGCAAATCGAATGTTGCCGCAAACTAAATGTTTGTGCCTTTAAAGTTTTACTTTTTTGCATTTCTTTTAAACAAGATCATGTCAAAGTTATTTGCTTACTTTATATAAGTTACTTTTAATTTACTTTACAATTTATATAAAATGTAAGCTTAACTAATTTAAATTTTATTTTAAGTACAGAGCCGGAACCAGCTTTTTTTGGTCTTTGAGATAGCTAACTTCCAGACATGGAGCAAATGCCAAACATTTATATGTTTATACTTATGTCAAATAAAAATGCTTAGCAAAAAATTGCGATGATTGGAGGCTGGGAACAAAAAAGCCCCAAATTTTGTGCCACCTGCCCTAAACGTGAGAGCAACAAGTTGATGAAATATTTTTTGTACTGTTCTCAACTAGACTTATATTCATCGATAAATTTTAAGTTTCATAGTATTATCTTTCAGCGTTCAAAAATAATGACCATATAATATGTATAACCCCCTCAAATTGAGGGGGGGGGGGTTTAAACTTTATATGGTCATAATTTTTGAAAGCTAAAATAATTTACTATGAAATTTAAAATTTATCGATGAATATTAGTCTAGTTAAAAACAGTACAAATAATATTTTATCAACTTGTTGCTTTCACGTTTGGGGCAGGGGGGCACAAAATTTGGGGCATTTTTGTTCCCAGCCTCCAATTTTGCTCCATGTCTGGAAGTTAGCTATCTCAAAGACCAAAAAAAGCTGGTTCCGGCTCTGATGTAATTTATTCTTAATAATGATTTGTTATTACTTTTAAAATAAAAAATTCCTACTTAAAAAATATTATTTTATTTGTAAATTTAATTTACATTTGGTAGCATATTATTTTTATGTAATTTACATTATAATATAATTTTTTTCAAGTTACTTTATAATATAATTTTTTTTTAATTAGTTACTTTTATAGGTAAATGTAAATTACAGTTGAGGAACTTTTATATTATGTAATGTAATTTTCAAAATTATTAACTTTTAAATGTAAAAGTAAAGTAGCTTTTTCACGTGACTTACTTTTACGTGTCAAAGTAAATTACTTTTTGATGTAATCTTCTTTTACATACCTTTTTTTTGAAAGTAAAAAATCTTACTTTGAAAAGTAAAAGTCGTTTCATAAAAATAAGTTACTTACACGGTAAGTAAAAAAATAAGTAAGTAAATTTGTCATCCCTATTGATTAGTATCGATTAGTATTGGCGATTTCCTTTATAAGAATTTAAAAACCATCTCAAACTGAGTTTTTATTACTGAAAGTGGTTTTTATTACTATGACTAAACTTAAAATTATTCTTTTGATTAAAATAATAATAGAAAAAAAACATTATCAGTTATTTTTAAGTAATAGTTGATCTTGAAAAAGGTTTCATTATGAAAAATTGAATTCAAAAGATTCTAATAATTTATAACTAATTACGAATAATATACTTATAGTTATAATAGTTATGATATATTTATCATTAAAAAAACAGACAATTGCATTATAATTGCATAGTTAACTGCCATAAACTTGCATAAAATGTTTTAAGTGAAATATATATCTTAATAATTATTTATTTCGTTTTCCTTAAGATTTAAAGTCAAAAATGGAGAATAATTTATTAAATGAACAAGTGAAAACTTAATTTGAAATAAATAAAGAAGGAGGAAAATGTAAAATGTGCAAAAAATGTTACAAAGGCAAATTAAGTAACCTCAAAGATCACCTTCTTCGAAAACACAAAGAAAAAGCCGATGAAATTGAATTAGTTGAAGCTACCCCAGCTACAAGGCATCGAAATGACGATGAAATTCAATTAATTAAACGAATCAAGCTAGAAGTTGATGTAAATCAATTAATTAGAGAAATGATTCGATTAATGATGCGCCGTAACTTGTCTTTAGCATCAGCTGAAGAAATCGGACAAATGTCTTTAGTAAAAAATGCACTCAAAAAATTCAATATTTTTAAAAATCGTCACAGCATGAAACGCTACATTCAACATGCATGTGAAAATATTTTTTCGCTAATAAGAGAAGAAACTGCAAATGTTCTTATGTCGTTGATGTTTGATAGTGCGTCGCGATATGGAAGAAACGTGTTTGGAGTTAGTTGCAGATATACCAAGGACGGGGAAATAGTTGACAGAACCTTAGGCATAATTACTCAAGAAGGTCGACAGTTTAGCGAAATTTTGGCTGCTCAATTGGAAAATGTGATTAGAAAATGTGCTATTGATATCTACACAACTTGCACAGATCAGGGAAAGAATATGCTGAAGGCTTCAAATATTCTCCAAAATGCACAAGATCAAATGAAAGTAATCCTTTAAAATTTATGGTGACGAATTTATAGATTTCGAAGACGAAAAAATTGATATTGGCGCTTTAGAGAATGAAGAAGGAAAATAATGAAGCCCACACTGTTTGCATTGAAAAATCGGTAGGGTTGTTTGTTTACCCATGTTTTGTGGCGCACATGTGTGTCAGCTAGCTGCCAAGGACGTAACGTCAATGTTTGAAGATGCATTCAATAATATAAGAAAGGTTGCTATTGAATTCAAAAAAGTAGCATATATTCAAACATATAAAAATCTAAAAAAGCCTCGTATAGACATTGCACCTCGTTGGGATTCCACTTTTTAGAAGATAAAAGATTTTCATACCAATGCAGAACCATATCAAAGGATAAGACACGACAAGTTAAAGTTAAATGATGCATCATGGAGCTTGTTGTAGCTGTTCTTTAAATTCTTCATATACTTCATTTTGATTCCCTTCGCTTTGATATTTTAGGCCAAGAACATCCAAGCTATATAGTTCTTTGTAACAGTCGTTGGTTGACTTTGCAAAATATTACAGATTGCAAAAAAGATTGTTTGTCTTACTGGAGACATTAAAAAAGCCTTTCTACAAATAAGAGTTGATAATAAAGATCGTGATGTTTTCCGTTTTTATTGGATATCGGACTTGAAAAGTAAAGAAGTAATAACTCTAAGATTTACTCGAATCCCGTTTGGCTGTGCATCTAGTCCCTTTATTCTTGGAGGAGTAATCAAGCAACATTTATTGACATATGAAAAACATTATCCGCATAAAAAGAATGAAATTCAGATAATCAACAAGGGCATATATGTTGATGATATAATCACTAGGGAAGTTGACCTGGACTGTGTCGAAAAGTTGAAACAAACACCAATTCATTTATTCAACAAAGGCGGATTCCAGCCTCACAAATGGCACTCGAACTTTCCTGTATTGGAAATGAATCATATAATAAAAAAGATTAAAATACATGGATTTGGTGATGCAAGCAAAGATGGCTGCTGCAGTGCAATATATGTAGTAGTACATCAAGGAAACAAAGTAACTCAAGGATTGTTTACAGCCAAATCACGCATATCAAAGCGAGGTTGACACCCAGTTATGGAGATATACGGCTGGCTTGATAGTTCAGTAGCACTGCATTGGATCCTTAATGACAATCGTAAATGGAGGCAGTTTGTATCAAATCGTGTCAAAGAAATCAATAAACAAAGTTGGATTATCTGGCGCCTTTTCCCAACCAATCAGAAATATTCCAAAAAATCTACAGATACTACATTTGGGATACGAAATGAAGATGGTATATTTTATATTGGAAAAAAGCCAATACATATTAGTGATGATAATGTAGTTATTGATGATGAAACATATTTTGGTACTCCTGGTCTTTGGGAGTTGTTAACAAAGTTTAAACCTGATAAGGGAATATAATATGAAGATGGCCTTAAAAAATATCGATATATATTAATACAAACAGATGCAATTACTATTGAAAACCCTTACAAAAGTCTCGTAGTGGAAAATACAGAGAAATAATAGCCCTTATTTGGAGAGATATAAAGAAAAATGAGAAGCATGAGTTAAAAGGAACAGGAATAGGAACAAACATACAAACTATAATTCTTCCTAATAATTCTGATGCATTAATTGAAATGCTTGAATTACTTATAGCTACATGGAAAACAGGTAACACTGGAGCAAGAAACGAAGCTGTTGCAATTTGTGATGAATTAATACGACAAGGTATAATAGATGGTTCACAGTATAAAGCAATACAAAATAATTTATAATATATCAGTGCATATAAAAAAAATATAAAGTACATAAAAATGCTAATTGTTCATAATAAGAGATATATAAAGAAACATGCTATTGGAGGAAGTGGTATATTCGAAAGTATAAGAGATTTATTTAAACAAATAAAAGCGTCAAATGTACTAAGAGTATCATCAGCTTTGTTGAAGAAGATGGTTGCTACTGATTTAGGAAAAACTGCAATAACTGCTGCAAAATCAGCAGGAAAAGAACTTTCAACATCAGCGATAAAAGCTGCTCGAAATGCTACAGTTGAAAAAGGAAAACAAATAATTGATAAAGCATCTTCAAAAATAGTTTCACAACCTGTTCCTTATAAAAAAATTGATGAAATAACTTCAAATTTGGTTGGATCTAATGATCTGGTTAATAATGTATCTGAAAGATCTAATAATAATGGATTTGAAAGATCTAATAATAATGGATCTGAAAGATCTAATAATAATGGATCTGAAAGATCTAATAATAATGGATCTGAAAGATCTAATAATATGGATCTGAAAGATCTAATAATAATGGATCTGAAAGATCTAAAAAAAAATAATGCAGATGATATAACAACAAATATAAATAAAATATTGATGGGGTCTGCAATAAGATCAGTAAAAAAAGTATCAAATGAAAATGCTATAAGAATAGAAGATCTACTTAAAAGAGGACGCGGTCTTCGACTTGCGTAGTATATTTGCTAAACTTTTTATATAGTGTTTTAATAATTGTCAATTAAAAAAAAAATTAATATTGTATATAAAAAAACAAAATGACGACTTCTGAAATATTAAATTTTACAAAAATGCCAACTGTGGGTAATAGAATTGAAAAACTTGATTCCATGAATTGCCAATGAATTGAATGCCAATGACTGGTACAAATCTAAATAGTGCTACAGAAATAAGAATCAACGTTGAGCTACAAAGTACGTACACACTTCCATCTGAAGCTTTTCTCTTATTTGAAGGACAACTTGTTAAATTAGCTGATGGAACAGCTTATGTTAATACAGATGCAGTGACGCTTACAAGTAATGGTATTATGCATTTTTTTAGTCGAATAACATACCAATTATCAACTACAATGTTAGGAATGCTTAAACACCCAAATGACTTTCAATTAGCGCAAGGATTAAATTAGTTGTGGTATAAATATACTGCAACATC
This sequence comes from Hydra vulgaris, assembly GCF_038396675.1. Lineage (NCBI taxonomy): Eukaryota > Metazoa > Cnidaria > Hydrozoa > Anthoathecata > Hydridae > Hydra > Hydra vulgaris. Next base: position 52,702,560 of record NC_088930.1, read on the forward strand.
AGCAGTACTTGCTGATAACTCAGGGTTTGCAGCAAGACAAGCATACATAATTCAGAAACCAACTACAAAAGGAACATTTTCATTTTGCGTACCTTTAAGACACATTTTTGGATTCTCTGATGATTACAACAAAGTTATTTATGGGCTTAAACAAACAATATCTCTTGCAAGAGATAGTGATGATAACGCAATTTTTAAGCGTGCTGGTGTAGCTGCAGCAAAAGTTAAACTTAATAAAATATCATTGTTTATGCCACATGTGCTACCAGCAGATACACAAAGGTATAAACATTATAATCAAATCGAATCAAAAGTGACACTTCCAGTAAGTTTTCGAGCCCGTCAGTGTGATACTATATCTGTTCCACAAGCTACTACATTTTCTTGGAGATTGAGCGTAAAAGCATCTCCTGAAAGAGCAAGATACATTATTGTCGCATTTCAAACAAGTAAGAGTAGAGACCAAAATGCTAATGCTTCAATATTTGATCATTTCGACTTGAAAAATATGTACATTATGCTTAATCAAGACAGATACCCTTATATTGATTATAATTTATCCTTCCCAAATCAGCAATTTTCAAGAGCTTATAGAGAAGCAGCTGTGTTTAATGAAAAATTTTATGGAATGAATGAATTGATCACACACAGCAATATAAATCCTTCTGACTATAAAGATTTACACCCACTCTTTGTTTTTGATGTTAGTAAACAACCAGAATTAATAAAATCATCAACAATAGATGTAATAAATAAAGCAACATTTAATTCAGCTGTTCCAGCAAGTACTGATGCATATGCTGTTGTAGTATCTAATAAATTGTTACAATTTCAATTAGACGGGAATAAAATAGATGTTGTTTATTAAATTTTTTGTAAATTAAGTTTTTTGAATATTTTTAAATTTTTTTTCTTTATATATTAAAATAATGAAATATACAAAGAAAAGTTTAAAAAATTTATTAGAAGAAAATAATATTTCAAAAAAATCTCGCTACATTGCTGATGATTGCTATGGAAAATGGGTTAATAAATGAAGAATCTATTATGACTAAAGTTAAGGAAGTAAATGAGAAAAGAGCAGTTGGGAGACCTAGAATGCATCCAGTAAAAGAAGTAAATGAGAAGAATCCAGTTGGGAGACCAAGAAAAAATCCTGAAAAAGAAGAAAAAGAAATAGATCCAAAATATGAAAGATTAAGAACAATAAAGAAAAAACCAGTCACTTTTAGATTAACTAACATGGAAACAGGATTAATTAAAAATATAAATCATTATATAGTGCTATGCGTGAAACTAAGCATGGATGGAGATATCTTGAATTACGTGATGGAAAAGTTGATAATGGATTTAAGATTGAAATATTAAAGTCTGAAAAATTAAAAAAATTAAAATGCTTAAAAAATATTTACATGTGCTTTGTAAATATTTTTAATAATAAAAATACGGCAAGATTTTTTTATTTTGAAAAATCATTTAAAGAAATCGAAAATTAAAAAAAAAATCTTGCTATATAAAAAATGGAAAATAAAAATGTCAGAGAATTAAAACAAATCGCACAAAAGCGAAAAATTAAATATTATTACAGAATGATAAAAAGTGAATTTTTAGAAGCGTTATCTACATCAGTAGAACAGAGAAATATACTAGATGATCCTATTCTAGATATATCATCTTCAACAATTTTAACTCCTACACATTATATTGCAACTAATACATCAATATCTCGAAAAGAATCAAATAATAATTCTATTGCAAATTGGATTATGTCTTTTGTTCCTGATAAAATTAAAAAAACAACTAATGAAAAGATTGAAGCATTAAAATCTAAAGTTGTAGAGTTGTATAATAAGTTTTACAAAAACCCAATAGAATTTAATTTAACTAAGTCATCTATTAAAAATGTGATAAAGCAATTTACAGCTAAGGGATACAAAGCTATACAGGGATAGAAAGCTTACAGGGATAGAAAGCTATGATGCTTTATCCTTTGTAAATGCTGCTAAAAAAAGTGGGATTAAAATTAAGGTTGTTCACGAAAGCAAAAGTTGAATTTTCGATAAAAAAAAAAGTTTTCGAAACTTTATTTTTGTTTCGGTAAGTTCGAAATAATTTCAAACTAATTAATTTTGTATCGAAACGATTTTTTCATTTCGAAATTGTAAAATTTGCTTCGAAATATTATTTTAATTTCGAAATTCTGAAAATATTACCGAAACAATTTTTCACTTTCGAAATTGTAAAATTTCTTTCGAAATATTTTTGCGATTTCGAAATTCTGAAAATATTACCGAAACAATTTTTCACTTTCGAAATTGTAAAATTTCTTTCGAAATATTTTTGCGATTTCGAAACTCTGAAAATATTACCGAAACAATTTTTCACTTTCGAAATTCTAAAATTTGCTTCGAAATAATTTTGCAGGGACTAGAACCTCAATGGTTCTTTTGCAGGGATTAGAAACCTCAGGATAAGATAGGGGGTTGATACTTTGTGACATTTTGTGGAAAAGGGAGGAGGGAGATCTAAAAAGTTTTTTGCATGACATAATTTGCTAATGACCCCTTACATCTACACGGTGAAATGTTTCATATAAAATATTAGCTCTCTCAAAGTGATTAAAACCTACCTACAGCAAAAGCTACTTAAGTGTTTTTGTTTACAATTTAAATTGTAAATTTTGAACGTATAATTTTTTAAATTTTTACTTATTCACTTATTCAAGTTTTTACTTAATAATTATTGAATAAAGGTGCTTAAAAGCATCTTCATTCAATATTGAATGAAAAAAAATTTGAACTTCTAATTCAAAATAAAATTCAAAACTATATTTGGTTAAACTATATTTAAACTAGTGATGTTATTAAAAAGTAAGACTGTCGACTAATATATTTTCAAAAGTCAACCAAAGTCGACTTTTGAACTTATATTAAAATTTTTGAAATTATATTTTGAAATTATAGTTTGAACGACTAACACTTTTTCGAAATCGACAAAGTCGACTAAAAGTCGATTTAGTCAAAATGTGAGGGGGGGGGGGGGGGGAGTAATAAAAAAAAAAAAGTAATTTACGTCTGTTTTATACGTTTTTAAATTATACAACTTAAATATTAATGAAACAAAACAATATGAACGCCACGCAGGATAAATTTTGCTAGGTCCAAATGATTTAATATTGTGGAAAAGTCCTTTTGATTTCTTGATAAATACAAAACAAATATAAGTCTAAAATAGTAAAATAAAAGTAAATATAAGTTTTAAAATAAACTATTTAAATATGAAGGGTCTCACAATTTAATTATCTTTAGAGCCCTAGTTAAAGAACGGATCGGATCAGCACTGTATATCGTATTGATATTGTATGAAAATCTTTTTAATAATCACATGCAAAGACTACTAAAAAAAGCAACAACAAAAAAACAACACATAACTATAAAGTTTTTTAATATAATTATTGTCATATGTTATGAAGTTGTTTAATAATGCAGGGCCGTCAGGAAAAATCTTTGGACTATAAAAAGGCAAATGCCAAAAAGCATGCGGAAAAACCATTTTTTGGGGAGCCCTCGTTAAATGATCAGTCGTAAACCCAGATATACAAAAGCTAACTAACAATATTTTGGATTTAAATTAATTGGGATATCGAAAAAAAAATTTGTAATTTTGATTATTTATTATTTATAAAAATACTGAAGAAATGAAAAAATAATATAAATAAAATTTTAATATAGTAAAAATAGAGAAAAAGTATACAAAAATAAGATGAAAATAATATTATTTTTACAAACACACACCCAATGAATCTTTCCCAACCTCTTTTCAGGCCTGGTTGTTTGTATATTATTTTTTAGATACTATGTTAGAACTAAGATTCGGCAAGTTACTTACTGTTAACATTACGAGTTATTAACTTAGGCGGAATTTAATTCTAGTTACCATACATAATTACCTGAAGACGTTGTGAAGGTACTTTTAGTGTATTATAAGTTACTCTTGAGCACTTTTAGTTGTTCTCAAGTGACCGCTGATACCGGTACCGGTAGCTAAAAGTAATTTTTTTGGAAGTTGCTGAAATCCTCAAACCCTTAATAGAACTTCAACAGAGTAAACAAAAAACTTAGTGCTGGATTAGGAGAGAGGTCGTTGGGATTGAGGGGGATACTATATTTTAATTTTTTAATTTAATATGAAAGGAAGGTGGGCAAATATTATATTCCGGCTCTGAAAAAACTACATTCTATTTAACAGTCATATTTGCTTTTGAGAAACAAAATAAAATTAAAAAGATTTATAATGTTCAATCAAATAAAAAGATATAAGAAATGCATGTATAAGTACTATTATTAGACATAATCGACTTTTAGTCGATTAGTAGATAATCCAAAGTCGATTAGATCCGCTATTAGATTTTTCAAAGTCGACTAATTTCGACTAGTAGACTTTTAGTCGATTTAGTCAAAGTCGATAGCAACACTAGTTTAAATACTTTTTATTTTAAATTTGCATAACGTAAGTTTAAACCTTACATTTAGAATTTACATAAAAGTTCGTGCGCTTTTCCTAAATGATATAATTATGATGTTTAAAAGTTATAATGTGCAATTCCCTTAGGGCCTCTAACGCAAGTTATGAAATCATTGTTGCAACGTAAACGGCTAATTACTCTCTAGTGGTTATTTAGATGAAATTTACAACGATTTCAAACAATTATATTTATAACTTAGCAATTTTTTGTTACATAGCTATAAAATGTAACTAAAGTTATAATAATCTCCTTAATCGCTTGGTAACCTAAGTGAAGTAACATGTGTTACACATTTACTAATAACATAAGATACTAATTTATTAATATTTGTTGTATGCGTACGAGTAAAAAAACTACTTGCTTTTTAGTTTGAATAAACATGTCAAAAACAAATAAATCCGTTATTAAGAAAGGAA
>NC_088930.1:52712500-52862500 GCF_038396675.1 Hydra vulgaris
ATGAAATTAAAACAGAAGACTTGTATGCAGATATTTCTAAGGATGTTGAAAGCAAATTTGGTACAAGTGAATTTGACCCAAAACACCCAGCAATTAATAATATAGATTTTAAAGTTGGTCTTAATAAGAAAGTAATGGGAATGTTTAAAGATGAGTCTGGAGGAGCACAAATTGAAGAACTCGTAGGACTCAGATCAAAGTTGTATTCTTACAAATTACACGGAAAAGGTAACAAAAAATGTAAAGGAGTAAAGAAAAATGTTGTTAAAAAATATAAAACACATGAAAATTACAATAAATGTTTATTAAGTAAAGAAAATAAGATGATGAATATACATGTAATAAGATCACATTCAAATGAAATTTACACAGAAGAGGTCAATAAAGTAGCATTAAGCGCAGAAGACGATAAAAGACTTATTTTAGAAGATGGTATACACACATTAGCATATGGATACTACAAACTAAAAGTTAATAATTTAAAGGTCAAATAGATCAATTAGGCAAAGAGGTCAATAAAGAGGACAATTAGGCAAAGTGGTCAAAGGGCTCAAAAATATAAATATATATAAATAAAAATGGAAAAAATCAATAACAATTATCATAAGCTTACCAATGTTGAAGGAATAATTTTACCTAATGAACCACTAACAAATTTTCAATTGATCAAAGCAGCAAAAAAACTAAAACTAAAACATTTTAGAGGTGTATTTGTAAAAGATGAATTACCGAATTCTTATGGGTCTGAAAGACCTAAAAATACACAAAGAAAAGAATGTGGAATATTAAATAAGGGAGATTCAAGTACGCAGGGATTTCACTGGATTTGCTGGTATAAAGATGGAGTTAAAAAACTAAGTTTTGACTCTTATGGACTACCACCGCCAGTTGAAGTTATTAATAATTTAAAAAGTCCTGTTTATTATAATAGTGATAGAGTTCACTTTGGAAATACCTCATTCTGTGGACACTTGTGTTCATATGTTTTAAAAAAACTAGACGAAGGATGTGATTTTCAGAATATTATTTATAATCTATGGTAATTTTTTAAAAAACCTATAGTCATTTAAAATATATATATAGTTAAAAAATTTTTTCTTTCTATATAAAATGCCTGTTGATAAATTTGGACGCGATACTACTTCAGCTGTAGCTGTAGATAGTTTAACAATATCTCATGCTACTAACTTGTTTATTAGGAGAGACGGACAAAATAATGCAGCTAGTAATATTAATATGAATTCTAATAAATTAATAAATGTAGCAGAACCTACTAGTTCACATAATTTTTTTTTTATTTATTTAACTTTTATTTCGCTGATTAAACAATATTACAATTTTTCATATAAAATAAAAAACATCGTAAACATAAAAAACCTTTGTAAAAAGCATTTTTAATCTTTTTAATTTATAATATATATATATATATACTGTTATAATCAGTCAGGGACTCAAAGAAGGTAAGGATGATGCGTTTATCATCACAACCTTTTCATGGAGCCCCTTTAGCCACGATTGAAATAAAAATAAAAAAACACTTTAATTCTTAAAGAAAAATAAAAAATTTAATAAAATCAAAAGACATAAGAAGAAAAAAATAAAAAATAAATAAGAAGAAAAAATACAAAAAAATTTGAAAACAAATACTGCAAACTATAATTTACATGTCAGGAATTAAGGAGATGCATTTTAGTTTGTTGTATAAACGATGAAATGCTTTTTAGGTCTTTAATATTTTTATTTTGGAAACGAATATTTTTATTTTGGAAAAATAATGCTGCTACAAAAAATTATGTTGATAAAAAAACACTTAATTTTAATGGGTTAGGAATAATACCAAATTCAAGTTTAACATGCCTTGGATTAAAACAACAGACTATTCCACCAAATACAGGTGTTGATGCAACAACAGTTTTTGTACAATCTTCTGGTCCTGGTATTCTCAGAAAACTATGATTAGCATTCCAAGGATTAGATCCTAATCATTATGTTCCAGGTAATGTATTTCTTAGAATATACGCAGACCATGCAATTTGCATAGGAGATTATTCTACTTCTACAGATAGCGTTGGAGATAATAATATTCCTTTAGCCTGTGATTTTTTATTTACACCTCTAGGTGGACCATTTTATGCAAACTCTTTACAAGGTTGTAATGTGTATACAGCTAATGCAATAGGAAGATACTTTACACTAGATTTACCATTTACTACTAGCCTAGTAATTCAAGTATACAATAAAACTAGTCAAAACGTTACATATTGGATACAACCTCATACTACCATGACTACATCAATACCTCAATCATTGTCACCTATTAAATTATACTCAGAAACATTTAGATTTATGAACACAACTTATGGTAAAGAATATATATCATTAGATGCTCCAAACGTTGCTGGTCAAGGTGTTTATCTTAAATATATTAGAATGCATGTTATTGGAGTATCTGGAAATTGGTGTGAATCTAGAGTACGCATATATGATGCGTACATTTCTCCAGTAAATACTAACTCTGTTATACAACCTTGGACACCATATGACGGACAGGGTTATACAGTATTTCAGGGATTTGATCAGAATAGTGTATGTATATACGCCTCATCTGGTTTAGAAGATTTTTATCTTTCTTCGTGGAATGGTGTTAACGTTAATTCATTTAATAATGAATCATCTGGGCTATTGTATCAATCAAGTAGTGCAATTGGTTCTACAACTACTATCTCATTTTACAGAAATTTTACTGATTCCATGCCTAGTGTTCCTACTGGAAGAAGATTAGTAATTACATTAAACTCTGGGGATGCACAAGTTGGACAATCTGGAAGTTTTACTGTAATAGGATATGCTTTATTTTACGCTTAGATTTCAGTTATGAAATCATTTGAGAAAATTGAAAAAATGAAAAAATTGATTTATAAAAAATTACAAAAATTACAAAAAATTTTTTAGCAAAAATTACAAAAATTTTTTTACGTGTCACCAATCTCAAACACCAAAAAATGCTGTATCGTCCCTGAAATATAATTGTTAAAGTCAACTAAATTAGCAGCCGAGGAGGAAAAAAATAGTTTATGCTTACAGTATAAAATTAGATAACGTAAAAAACCCATACAAATACATAGTGTTATTAAATAACGTAAAGAAACCAATACAATCATAGCTGTCCCAAAGACATCTTAAAAAGGAAGGGTGACCTACCTGTTTTTAGCCGACTAACGAATAAAAAATGTTAAAAAAGAAAAAAAAGTTCTTGTTTACTGACATTTTCTAAAAAGATCCAAACTTGCTAACTAATTTTTGTTGCCCCTAATTAAGGGTGGGGTGGGCATTAGTGTTTGACAACTCTATACTCTCCCTGCTCAACTAGGAACGGCCCTGCATGCATAAATAGTGTTATTAAACTCACACTGTTATTAAATTCAAAATAGGTAAGTTCAAACATAAGTAAGTCTACTTTTAACTTTATACAGGCTTTAAGTATTAAAAAAAATTCAAGATATTTTTGAATTTTTTCCAACCAAAAGCTAGCTATCTATCTTTTTGGTGTTCAAATAACATTATTGACATCAAAACAAATATCTTTTTGGTGTTCAAAAATCAAAATTGACATCAAAACAAATAGTTTTATAAAAAATATCACACAAGAGTTAGTTTTCTGCAAAAATAATAATTAAATTACAGTCTAAGTGTAAAGAACACCAATAAAACACCAGAGAAGTGAAAAACATCAGTAAAACGACATACTTACAAAATTGCATTGTTGAGGAATAGAATTTAATAAACATGTTTTAAAATAAGGGATCGTCCATAAATTACGCAACACAAAGTATATTTTAAAAACAGAAGTAGAAGGTAAACAGAAAAGAAGTAAAGTAAGAGACAATAAGAAATAAAGATAAAAAGTAGAAATTAAAAAGTAGGAGATAAAAAGAAAAACAGAAGCATGAGAGTATTTTATTTTGTTTGCTAAGTCATCTAAATCCGAGAACCTTCCACTCAAATTACCTGAACTAACAATTAACAATATTAAAATAAAAAGAGTTTTTTCAATGAAAATACTAGGAATAATTTTCGATGAGAATTTAAATTGGAAAAGCCAAATAAAGCTAGTCGAGAACAAAGTTTCAAAGACCCTGGGGATTATGTACAAGACAAAACATCTTTTAAATAATTTATGTTTAAAAAATTTATACTTTTCATTTATACATAGTCATATTAACTATTGTAATATTGCCTGGGCAAACAATCATTTATCTTTCCTAAAAATTATTTATACAAAACAAAAGCAAGCAAGTAGATTAGTTTTGGGCGCAAGTAGATACGAAAATGCCGAGCAGTTACTCAAGGAAATAAATGCTCTAAATGTATACAAACTAAATATATACCATAACTTGTTATTTATGCTTAAACTTCAAAATGACATGATTCCAAAATATTTTTTTTAAAGTTTCACTCGAATTAATCAAAAATATGAAACAAGACATTCAATGAGTAATTACTACATCACACTAACATCACTTAAAAAATCTGACTCCTCGACTATATGCCGGGGACCACGCTTGTGGAATTCGGTTCTTGACGAAAATATGAAAAAAATAAAATTTATTGCTACATTTAAAAGAACTATAAAAAAACACTTACTAAATTTAAACATTACGTACATTCTCTCATTTTTAAAAAAAAAAATCGAAATAATTTTGTATTTTTAATTTTTTATGTACTATATGTAATTTTAATATTGTATTGAATATGCATATGAAGCGAATTAAATTTTTTTTGTTTTTGTTTATTGTCTTTAATATGTATACGAATATGTACAGATTTGTAATTTTTTATTTTATATTTTAACTTTATCTTAAATTTCTTTTTTTTTTAACTTTAAGTTCTTTTTTTAACTTTAAGTTCTTTTTTTAACTTTAAGTTCTTTTTTAACCTTCTAAAATTTCTAACCAATTTTAAACTTATTAATTTCACTCTTTAATGTAATATTGGAAAATGTAAAATTTAATTGTATTTTTTTTGTATTTCACAAAGGGGCTTGATGATAAGTCATTTTGACTTCTACTTGCCCCAGTCAGCTTGTAATTATATATATTTGTTTAAATTTATAGATAACATTGTATAATGTGTAAAATGACGAAATAAATAGAAATTCTAAAAAAAAAAAAAAAAGGAGCTCTTTTACGCAGCGATTTTCATTAAACTTAATTATTTTGATTTTATTTAAACTAAGACTCAGCGAGAGAAAAATTTTTATCTTTTCTGTTTTGAGAAAGTTTGCGTTGCGTAATTTATAGACTTAAAGCCGTTTCTTTGTTTCTTTCTTTCTTTGTTTCTTTCCGTTTCTTTCCCTTAAAGCCGATTCTTTGTTCAGTTTTTTTTTGGAAATTTACGTGAAATATTTTTCGAGCAAGCGGAAACAGTGTTAAACAAAGAACTAGAGAAATGCGTCCATACTTAACAATGCTGAGTTATTTTTTGCATTAGCTAAATTCATTTGACGCGGTCCGCACACTCATGTTTACGATGTAGGGAAAAATATAAAAATGGTAGCTTCTCAGTTTGATAAAAAAATTAAAAACAAGTGGTCGACATCCTAATATTTACACTTTTTCTGGCTAGATTTTGAAAACGCGTCAATTGTATATTCATTAAAAGATTCGAATGGTCTATAGACCATTCGAATCAATAAATTGATAGAGAAGTCAATGTTTTCAATTTTAGTGTTATTTATGTGAAGTATAATTAAATCAAATAATGAAGTGTTAAAACAAATACAATCTGATAAAACAAAAACAGTGCTTTGTGAATATTTATGTAAATGAAATGTAAATGTTGACAGACAGATGACTTGCGTTCAAATTTTAATTTCGTTAGTACAAAATAAACACGTCACAGCTAAGCAGCCACTTTTTTAAAGTGTTATTTCAATTTTAAAACAATTAATGACACATCTTTTTAAAAATAGTTTAGTTCTGGATCTGCTGATATAGCAATTATGTCATCTCTTTTTTTTTATTATTTAAGGACTCTGTAATTTTAAAAAATAGTTACACTTTGTAACTGTTCTATGCATGATAGAGTAAATCTTTTCTTTTATAGTTTTCATTGCAGTTAGTATTTTATCATTATTGTGTTTTAAAAACTCAAAAGTGAAAGTAAGCGAAAGTACACAATTTACTAGTACTAACAGGACAACTGCAATGTTCTATTTCAGGATTAAATCAATCAAAAAGTAAAACAACTAATCTCAAATAGGCACTTTAAAACTTTATACTCTTAGATTTAATGCATGTAACATTTAACCAAGTAACTATTTTAACTTTGTAGCATTCATAATGCTTTTTCAGGAAGTCCGCAGTTCCCTTCCTTTTTTATGGTCACCATATCTGTAAATGACATCACTAATTTTCTTATCGTAAAATATCTTGTTTGATTACCATTCAGCTTTAATTCTAGATATTTTAAGTGAGACTGCATTGAAAATACAGGTTTGCAATTCAATAACAATTTTCAATAACCTATTAGGCTTTGGTTTATTTTTTAGCTTTGAATAACGTAAATACATTTGTATTTTGTTTCGCAATTCCTCGAAAGTACCACATAAGACTATTTCTATTTTTAATCATTTACGTTTTTAATCATGATGAATTAGGAACTAAGGGGCTGTCCATAAAGGACGTCACCATTTGTTAGGCATTTTTTGACCTAATTTTTGAATATGATTGGAATAGAGCAGTCCGGTTCGTCTGAAATAGTTGAATCATTCGGACAATGAAGGTCTTCCGTTTTGATTTCGTCTTCATCGAACCATTCAGCAAAGGCCGCTTTCTCTTCTACTGCAATTACGGCCATTAACTCTATTTTGCGCTTGGCGGCAATGCGAACAGGTCTGACTTGCAAAAAATTAATAGCCATTCGGTTAATGACATTGGAATGAGTAACGTTGACATGCTTTTTAAGCATGACTTAGGAAGGCAAAGTACAAGTTACAATGCTTGCAGATTTTCTGGGTCAAACTTGATTGCACAGATTACGTGACGCTAAATTTATTTAAAAGATCTTAAGCTCTTTAACGTGACGATTTTTTTAAACTATTTTAGGCTCTGCGAGGGAAAACTTTTAATCTTTTTTGTTTAATTTTTAAGTAAAATTTAGCGTTGCGTAAATTTTGAATGATCCCTCGATAATGCTAATTTGCTTTTGATCCCGCTAGCTTTCGTTGTAATTTTTTTGAGCTTTTTATAATTCCAAAATCCATCTAAAGAATCGACAGCGCGTTTAACTAGACCCTCTCTTCGGGGTTTTCTTGAAAATATTTCATTACCGCGTCCTAGAAAAAATATATAATTTTGAACGGAATGTTATTCTGATTCAAATTTCACAGCATCGCCTATTAACAATTCAATTAACATTTATCAACAATTACTGTTTTATCAGTAACTATTAAATTAATAAAATTAAAAGTCAAAGATTAAATAGATTTTAAAGAACAAAATCAAATGTAGCAAAATAAAACTGAATAGGCTATACATTTGATTTAGCGTTTATTTTGTCAATGAGACATTTATCTGATCGAAATATCGTTGTTAATTCATCTACGACGCAGCGACACGGATATAAAAGGACTGTTAGTAAATACGTTTTAGTAAAGCGTTTATTTTGACTACAACGAAGTGAAACGGATATAAATAGACTGTTAAAGACTGTGCACTCACCAGTTACCCATTAATTTCTTAAAAGATGTGTAAAAAGTAATTGGCTAAACCCATCACGCAGAGTACATATTACACACCCGTATTAGGTTAAGTCATTGTTCAACAACTACCTAAAATAACCTATTTAGATCAGGTTAAATACTACGACCAGTTTAAACTAAAAGGTCTAAATACAATGAAAGAAAATTTTTAATTGTTTTAATGCAAACCTCTATTTAAAAAAAATGTCAAAAAGTAATATTAGCAGATTTTATGTACATAAAAACAAAATACTATTAACAAAGAGCAGAATAAACACATCACAGCTTATAGTGTCTATTCCAATTTACTTTAGCTACATTGGTAAAATAAAGAGTACTTGTCCATCTCAATAACATTCAGAATAACTGTCTCTAAAAATTGCACACAGAAGTAACTTCTATAACATTAAGTGAATTGCATTAACAAAAAAATTTAACCAGTATTATAAGCTTTCCAATATAAAAACTTAAAAATTGAATACAAAACTAAACTCCAGTTTTCAATTATCTCCATTTCACGAGTTAATACCAAAATTACAAGTAAGATTATGCAAAAAAACAAAACAATTTCTTTAATCTTATTTAGAATTGGTGTTATTAATCTCTAGAAACAAAAAATACCCTTAAAATGACAGCTAAATTCAAGGAAACATAAAAAATTGATAGTAATACAGAAATATATATAAAAAACTATAAGTTAAACAGCGAAAAACAGGTCCATTGAATTTTTGCTTAAATAGAAAATAACTGAACTAATTCCCAATATCTCCACAATCAGATGATTATGATATGGATGTTTAAAATGTAGGTGTAAAAGAAACAAGAAAACGAGATGATTCTAAGTAACCTTAAGGGACTTTATTCGTTTCAACAAGAATATGGCTGATTTTTAGATATAAGTAGTTTATTTTTATTCGTTTTGTTCATCTTGCTCAGTTTCAGATGTCCATAGAGTTAAATTGTCTCTCAAGAGTTGCATAATTAATGTGCTGTCTTTGTATGATTCTTCTTTTAGACTATCAAGCTCAGCAATTGCACCATCAAAAGCTTTTTTGGCTAAAGCACATGCTTTGGGGCTATCATTCATTATTTCATAGTGAAAAACTGAAAAATTGAGTGCCAAACCCAAGCTTATAGGATGTGTGTTAGGCAATTTCTCTGCAGTTTTTGTTGCTTCATCATAAGCCTGTTGAGATTTTGCAGCCAATTCATTTCTCTTTTCATTACTAGAAACTTCTACTAAATATCTGTAATAATCACCTTTCATTTTCTGATAAAAAACTTTGCCCTCATAATTTCCATTTTCACCATTACATCCTGAATCCACTTCAACTAATAGATGGTTGTCTAATAAGTCAAGAACTTCTCTGCATCTTTCCTAAAAAACGCAAAAAATAAGAAAAAAATTTAAAAAAAACAACAAACAACTAGCAGACAGGTCATTCAAGTTATTGAAAAAACGCTGAAAACATTAAAAAAAATAGTTTTATTACTGTTTACTTTAAGATAATTTATTAATAATTCTGATTTAAAGGGAAATAGAAATAAAAACATGCAGGATATGATTTGTGTCTTAAAACAATGTTTTCGTGCACGAGTAAGATACTTATATAACATCTACAGATGGAAAAGAAAAATACTGAACATGCTTATGTAATAAAAATAAAATACAAAATTGGGATGTGCATAACTACATTTTTAGTGATGTATGATCTTACTGTTGAAATGTAAATATTAGAACTATTGTATAAATAGTCCTAATATTTACATGGAATTTAACTTGACTTAAGAAGACTAAATTATCTGAATCAAGTATTATTCATCGATGAAACATTGATGAGGATATTACAGGCTGTCATAATATATTAAATATTTGACGACCTGTCTGTTGAGATTTTGATTTTAGACATATTTGGGTCAATAGCTTATGCTTAAATTGATTATTTATGATTTTTTTTAAATTAGAAATTGAATGCGATATTACATATTTAAAAATTAGTTAGACTTTGACAAATACCTGAAGTTCATGTTCAATCTCTTTTTTGTACTTTGTAGTTAATTCTGTCGAGTCTCCTTTCTCGTCCTGTTTTGATTCTATACTTGATATTATTCTCCATGCTGATCTTCTAGCTCCGACTACGTTCTTGAAAGCCACAGAAAGCAGATTACGGTGCTCGTCACTTAGTTTTTTACTCTTCACAGTAAGTTCTTTCATAAATTTAACCATATCATCGTACCTTTCGGCTTGCTCGGCTAATTTTGCCATATCGACCAATTCTTGCTCACTTAGATGAGACATTTTTGTAGTATACTTTCAAAGTAGGTCTCGTCCTTTCTAACTCTAGAAGAGAAAATGCACGACGCGTAGAGACTGGGTATTGATGCCGCCTGTATTCTTTTTACAAATATTATTTTAAAAACTGCACACTAAACAAAAATTGTTGTTTATTAAGCACTCGTTGAAGTAAATGAATTAAACATATTTTAGTATGATCGCCTATATTGTACTAATTGCAGGAAAGAATTAGCTTATGAAATCGTTAACCAATCATTTTTATAGTTATCATCCGGGTTACTATTTTTTACAAATCCTTCCCAAAACTAAGACTCAATAAACCAAATAATTCTCGCTTACTCATATTCAAAAACATTAAATAAGATGGCTGGTGATGTGAAATATGATTCTCTGCCTTTTATTGTAAGAAGATTAATTTTCACATTAAAATAAGTCACAATACGCTTTGCGATCTGAGAAACTAATAAAGTTATAGTTTTTACAACCCAGTTCAGGCATTAAGTTTTAAAAAACTTTGTAATTTAAAAAAATTTAGTTTAAAATTTGATTATTTTCAAACAAAAGCAAAACTGAAAAATCAATTTAAATTTGTATTACAGTTTAAGTTTGTATTACAGTATTACAAGTAAATTTTATAAAAAAAACTGAAAAAATTTTAAACCTGTGATTTTGATTTGGTGTGAATTTTTTAATGGGTTGGTAATAAAATGAAAAATGAAAATTGCTATTTAATGTACCAATACTTTTTTGTTGTATACATTAAATATTAAGAAGTTTATTCTTTTTAATTGTCTTGTTACACCACCTTTAAAGTTACTTCAAAAAAGTGGTTCCATAAAGTTATCAACTTTAATGTGCACACACCTTTAATTTGTTTAACCTTCTGTAAAAAGAGTAACAGCAATATTAACTTAAACTTAATTAAATTTGATAAATAAAGTTAGATTTTTAGGCTTTGCATATTTATGCTAGAACATCTTAACTGCAACAATTTAAATGTGTAAGTTATGTTTATGGTTATATATATCAATTTAAATTATCATATTTTTGAAATACATTGTCTTATAAATGCTGGAAGTACTATGGATTGTGATTCCAGAGGGCAACAAAAAACTTTTAATTTTTGACGAAAAAACATGTAGTTTTCATGAACTTTACTTTCTTATATCTTTTTTTATAATAAAGCCAGAACCTTTAAGGGATTTTGCGTCAGCTAGTTTAATTCAACTTCTTTCCAACTATATATAGAAAGTACTATGTTTAATATGGCTTCTTTTATATATTATTCATGTCTTAAGACCACTTTTAATAAACAAACTTGTTGCCAACACGTTTTTTCTAAAGTAGTTTTTGAAGGTAAAATTTCCTAAGTACCAAAACACATCAAATTTGTTTGACAATTTTTATATAGATAAAAAGATAAGGAATCTAATGGAATAGGAATCCTTTTTAACATTTGTACAAAATTTCTAAGTAATAAGCGTTTAAAATCTTCAAGGTTAATTTATATTGAAAAAACAGTGTTTTTTGAAAGAGTACATATGACAACTATAGCCTTTTCTCAATTTAAAACAAGTATTTATTTATGTTTTCTTGAATAAACAGTACTTAAGAATTTTGTTTAGAAATTTTGTACATATGTTTTTATTCCTTTGCGTATCGTTTATTTTGATGTTTGCTCTTGATTTTTGATGTTTTTTTATTTTATTTTATGCTAAATTTTCCATACTTAAGGACAAGACGTTTTGTCAAAAAATCATCACTTTTTCCAACATAAAAATGCAATAGCTTTGGATCCAGGTAATGTCTAAAGTTGAAAGACCCCTCATTTTTTAATTCTTTTTAAGCTCTATTCAACTATGTTAATCATATATAAATATATTGACAAATTTTTTTACTTCTTATTCAAACTCCTCTCTTTAAAATTATAAAGCAATTCATCACTGTTTTTCATCAGGGAGCCATGAGGCTATTTATTTAAATCTGACTTGCTGACAACTAAAATTGTTGTAGCTATGCTATTGTAGTTTTTTTCCTTTTATAAATAAAACTTTATACTCATTACTTTTTAATGTAAGTAATTAATTAGTATTTGGTGACCTGCTATATTATTCTATTCAATACAGAGTAGAGCAAATTATATTATGTAAAATTAAATAATAACACCTGGTAATTTAAGAAACATGACTTCAAGTTTCACACCTCAGGTAATCATCAGATGATGACATCTTTCAGATAGTAACATCAGATGATTGCTTTAAGTGTGAAACTTGTCATGTTTCTTTACATACATACATACATACATACATACATATATATACATGTATATACACATACATACATATACATATATATATATATATATATATATATATATATATATATATATATATATATATATATATATATATATACACTCATACACATATATACACACAACCCTCGGAATTCGGTCGGCATTTGGCAATGCCGACCTAAATGTTTGAGGTCAGCAAAAAATTGTCAACTTCATTTGTATGTTTTATGGTAACCCGCCTTTGTATCAAATTTTTTTTGCCAACCTCTAACAGTTTGAGGTCGGCAATTTATTGCCAACCTCATTTTTTCTAATTCTAAGGGTCATACACATATATATACACACATATATACACACATATATATACACACACACATATATATACACACATATATATGCACCCCTATAACAGACCTTGTTAGGAGATAAGTTTAAATGTCTGCTGAGTTAAGTTACATTAAAGTGCTAAATGCATTTTAAAGTAACTCAACATAAAATATTGTAATTAATATTGTTTTCAAACCACGTTAAAAATCTTAAAAACATTTTTTTTTAATTAACTTTCACAACTTTAACTATAACAAAAGTTACAAATAAAATCTAAATTCCTATTTGAAAAAGATTTTTTTTCTTTAGGCATAATAAACTTTTATTTGCTTTATTACTTTTTAGTTTTGGTTATTTTATGTGAGGGGTTATTTTCTTAACTGTTAATTAATTTTTTATAAGCTTTTTTTTTTTTTTTTCAAATAAAAAATTTATTACTTTAAAAATAAAAATTCTTTAGGATTCTAGTGGAAGAGACTATTTTGAGGCTGGATCAGACTTTGATATTGACACAAGCATAGACAATGTAAGTTTTTTTAAGAATATTTGTATTACATTTCCATTTTTTGCTTTTTTATTATTTATATATTTATACTTGAACTTATAGCATATATATATATATATATATATATATATATATATATATATATATTATATATATATATATATATATAAATAAAATTACCTTTAGTTTGAATTAAAAAGTGAATCTGTTGAGCATATCCAGCTGAACCAAAAAAAATCATTTGACATTTTTAAAGATAAGTATCTTGACTCATCAAAAGTAGGTATGTATTATGTTTATGATTATTGTTTATTAGTATGGTTATTTTCAACAATAAAATTTTTATTAATTTGTATATTAAAAATAATATTATAGCAGCTCATGAAATCCAGGTCGGCATTATGCAATGCCAATGCAAAAGCAAATCTTAATTTTACTTCGGCGTACAATTGGAGAATCTCTAAAAGTGTCGGCATGCAAAAAATATTTAAAATATATATATTTGTTCAATATGAGTTTGTAAATTATTTATTGTAGTTATTATTATTATTATTTTTTTTCAAGTTAGATTTTCAAGTTAGTTTTATTAAAAATGTGTATATATTTTCAATTCATTTTTTATCAAATTCATGCTTAACAAGATTAGCAGGAGAATAAGCATATTATTCAAAAAGCATATTAATTAATAAACCTATTAAACTTTTAAAAATTTAGAACAAACTAAGGTTTTTTAATTAAAAATAAAAAACATTATCATTTTACTCAAAGAAAACTTTAAATAAGTCACAACATGCTTCACAAAAAAGTTTTTAAAAAATAGGGGTTTAAATCCTGCTTAAACAAGTGATTAATACTTTACTAATTTTTTGAAATAGTTTTGCCTACTGCTCAATAACTAAATTTGCATTTCTCTACTATTTTCTTTCTATGATAAATCTAAAAAACCAATGAAAATGAAATGAATAAACTTTAAGAATAATTTTGTTTGAAACTAAAAAATCATTAGTTTATAAATTTGCTATATATACTAAATTAGATTTAATTGCCACTTTTTAAAAAATATTGTTTAAAGCTATGCTCTTTTAAAACAATGCTTTTATAACCAATCATTAACTCTTTTATAATAAGATGCAACATGGCAACATTCTTACTGAGTTTTCTACTTTATGACTTGGCAGATTATTTTTCACTTATGTTCTCTCATAGAAACTGTATATCCGATCCATTGTAAAGTTAGCATGTACTATAGTTGCTTCTCCTTAAAGTAGTTACTTTTTTTTCTCCTGATTCCATTCTCTAACTTTATAAATCTTTTTTTTTTCCTTGTATTGAATACTGTTGTCATATTTAGGCTGGTTCTTCTTATGATGTCATTTCTCTTTTAGACAAGACCCAAAAACACATTACAGTCTTTTATGAATTTAAAATGGGTCACTTATCATTTAATATTATTACTTTTTGCTGTTTGATACAGCCCTTTTTAGTCTTTACAAACTAAAAGAATGAAACTATACAAATATTTAATTTTGTTTTGTGTAAACCAATATCCATATTATTTCTTAAAAATGTGTTTTAAATTTTGTATCAGTTGTTTTATATTGTCAAAAAGTCAGTAGTAATAAACTAAAAAATTGCAAGAATCAAAACCTCTGTAATTAAATTGCTGTTAATTATTTTAGCAATTATTTTGATTTGTTTGTTAACTTGATAATAAAACAATTGACAAATTCTTCTTTTGTTGCTGAATATATTTCCATTAAAAAGGTTAGTTAACTAAAGCTTGTTTATACCATATGTAGGGCACTCTCTCCACATTTTTTCTTACTTCTACATCTACCATTTTTCCTGAAGTGGCTACCTCTTAAGATGTTGATACCTAAACCACTCTAATCTGCTCTGACATGCATTGTTCAATACAACGTTTGTCTCTTGTGTTATCTTATCTCTGGATATGATACCACACATCCATGTGACCATCATCTTTTCTTTTGGTAAATACTACACCATATAAATACTTAGGTTTATATAAGTATGTCAGAATATTGTTTATCTGTGTTTAATATATATCCATATTATGTATGCAATAATGTGCCTCTTACCTTAGCACATGGATCTAAACTTGTATGGAAGCTTTAGTTCCTACTTTTGGTTTTAAGTCAGGCCTCATTCTACTCCACGTTTTTCACCTTCTTATGCAGTTGCCATATTAAACTGTAATCATTTTTTCATATTCTATTTAAGAAGTTCTCTCTCAAAAACAAATGTTTTTATTGCAAGAAGTCAATATAAAAAGGTCTTGTCTGATGCTAAGCTCCATTATTCTTAGTTTACTAAATCTAATCTCAGATCTTAGGTTCTAGAGACTTTTGGAAAATCTTCAACAGTGTCATTAACTAAAGTAAGTCTAAGATTCCATCTCTAATTCATAAGTCTGATCTTATTACTTCTCTCTGAATAAGGTAGAGTTTTTTGCAAAGAACTTTTCCTCTAATTTGACTCTTGAATCTAATGACCGTACTGTTAGACATCTGAATCACTCTAACCTCTGATGCTAAAGTCAAATCTTAATTAAACTCTTTTATGTCAGTTTGATTCAGATAACATTTCCGTCATCGTCTTTAAAACTCACATCAATTCACACTAAACTATTAATAAGTTATAATTAAGTGCTTCCAATTTTTAAAAAAATCTAGAAAACACTCTGACCTCTCCAATTATGCTACGATTAGTCTTGTCTATATTTTTAGTTTTTTTACATAAAGATTTTGAGATTATTAAATCATTTCTAACTGCAGTATTAAAGTCATTCTTAAAGGTCTACACTCCTCATTTCCAGCAACTTAAGGAGTACCACAAGATTCTATCTTGTGTGGCTCCTGTATTGTTTCTTATCTATGTGTTATCTTATAGTGTGTTTTATCAATTTTTTCTTATCGACCAATATTCTATGGTTTTGTATTTTATTTACTTTATTTTTCATTCTTTTTATTTTTCAATTCATTTTTTATTCTTTAAATTTTTTTTAAATATTACCAAACAAAAAATCATCTTTTTTTGCTAATCAAAATTATATATTATTCAATAAGTAAACTTTTTGTCAGAAATATCTACTGTTAAAACCTATAAGGTATTTAAAATTATATCATTTTATAATTATAATTGCCTCTTTTTTTGTTTGCCTTTCTTTTTAAATTGTTTTTTTTTTTTTTTATAGTTTTAAATTTTAATTACAAAAATGGACAAATTAATAGAAAAAATTCCAACAGTTAATTTTTCAAAATTACGAAAGTAGATTATTTGAATTAATGAAAATGTTAATCAAATGTTTTTTAAGTAAGCATTTGAAAGTGTTTAAAGCATTTAGTTAAAAAAAATAATTTATTTGAACATTTCAGCAAGTTATAGTAACTATATATTTTTTGTTTATTTCTTTAGTTTTGATTATGAATTTTTATTTAAAATCTAATAAGAAACAAACAAAATGATTAAATAACTTTTATGATTCTAATTGGTTTTGTTTAATTGTTTTTTTATTTTTAAATGTTTTAGGTACTATTTACTTTAAAATCTAAAATAAAAATGTCTATTAAACTTAAATAAAACAACATTAAAAAATAGATTTAAAGCAAGAAAGTACAATATATTTGATTTCATGTGATTGTATTTTATGTTTAAATAAGACATAACTCAGAGATTGCTTTGTTATCTTGGATTGTAATCATGATGTCTTATTGTTTACTTTTTGTTTAAAGTGGTTTTAACAAAATGTAATCAGTGTTAGTTTTAGAATTTGCTAGTATGTAAATGGTGATCTAACCTTCTAATCCTAACTTAAGGAGTTGGAGGTTAAAGGTTGTGTAACTTACTTGGTATGCAAATAAAGGTTGTCAATTTATTATATTTTTTGTTTCTTCAGATTTTTCTGACAGAATTTCAACTTCTGATAAGGCTGGCTATGACTCTAAAACTGTTTATGAAATTGTAAGTTATTTTTTTTAATATCTTTATTTTAAAAGAATAATATGTTTAATAAATTACAGTAAAAAAAATTATGCTGACGTAAAACAGCATTTAAATTAATGACTTGTCAAACAATAGATCATCAGCTATTTTTGGACAACAAAATATTTTGATCTCAAAAATTTAATTCTGGTTTATCAAATTTGACTGGGAAGAATGTCTTTCAGTAATATTTAAATAACTCTATAGATATAAATTGAACTTTAAAAAAATCATTGATATTTGTTTTAACAATATTCTAATGAAGTAGTTAACATTTTAAAAATTGCATACCATTGTTACAAAAGTTTGAATTAAAAATGCATAAAATATGCAAATTATTTACAACTATAATAAATTCAGATAAAATAAATAAAAAAGTTTGGTTTTTCATATACTAACTTTTTCATCGAAATAATTTAAATATTTAGATACAGAAGAAAAACTTGTCTATTTTAATACAACATAAATAAACAAAATTTAAAGCAATTTAAAAAAACTAACCTAAGCAAAATAATTTAGCAAGCATATAAATATTTAGACGTTTGATTCATTTAGATTAATGTTAGTTTTATAGGTTACATTTGTTTTCAGGTATTACTTTAAAACTTAATTTTTAAGTAGCTTAGCTTTTTTTCAAAAAACCAAATTTTTGGTTTTTTGGTTTCAATATGATTAATTTTATTAATTTTCAGACTCATTAAAAGTTCATTAACTTGTGGGCATGTGTGCTTAAAATAAGCTACCCTATATAAAATATTTCTCATATTTAACCATTTAATCCTTAAGTTTGACCTGACTGATTATAAGTTTCAGCGCAACTATTTAATAATATTGTTCAATAAGTAAACTTTTTTGTTGGAATTTTTTACTGTTTAAATCTATAAGGCTTTTATTCAACATTTTATTTTACAAGAAATGAAATTCCTTGTAAACATTAAAAACATGTACAAAGCGTACATTGCTGTACATTACAAGCATATGAATTGTTTAAACCACTCAAGTGTTTATTAATACATTTTAATAACATAAATGCACACCAATCATTTGGTAAAATAAAAAATAAATATTTTTACATAAAATTGCTGGTAAAAAAAATTAACTTTTGGTCTTTCAACAGTTAATTTTATTACCAGCAATAAAAAAAATTAAAAAAACTGTTTTTTTTTTTTTTTTTTTTTTTTTTAAGTTTTTAGTTATTGCTCACTGACTTTTTAAAAATAAAAAATAATTGTTAATTGCAAACTCTTAATATGTATTTAAAAAATAAAATAAATAATTTTTTTTATCTATTCATTTCAAAAAGAAAATAAGCAATAGGGTGTCCGAAAACCACCTTTTTTAAAAATGTCTGCTCCCACTCTCTAATTGTGTTCTATATAATAAATAATAATTTAATTGAAAAAATTTTGAAAAAAAAAGTATATTTAGGGGCAGCTTAAGTCCATTCAAAAGTATATCAAGTTCTTCAAAAGTATATCTTTTTGGATCTCAAAAGAAGTGAAGTTATATAAAAATTTCAAAAATAATTATCATTTTATAAAAAGCATAAATAAAAAAAACATTTTAATACAATTTTTGTGTAAAAAGGCATATTTTAAAAATATAATTTTTTAGGCAGTGAAATTTAAAATAATTTTTTTTATAAAATGATGATTATTTTTGAAATGATCATAGTTTTATAAAATTTCGCCTCTTTTGAGACCCAACATGATATACTTTTAAAGAACTTTTTTTTAATAATATTAGGGACCCGTCTGATGCTCAAGGGACTTGAGCTACCTCTTAAAAAAAAAATTTCAGAATGTTTTTTATAATTCCAGCATTATTTTTTCATATAGTACCCATTTAGTAAAAACTCTTGAGCATAATTAACTGTTTCTATTGAGTTAAGATGTTTGGATAAACAGCATCAGAAAGCTTAATGGCTCTTGAAATGATTTACATATATAATTCGAAGCTTCGTCTGCAAAATCAAAGCTTTTCGTGATGATTCTATTTTTAGTTATAGTTATCCTAAGCCAACCATTGCAATTCAATACTTTGGATGTATACCTTAAAATTAGTGTACTTTCTTTTTTGTTTTTAACATGATTTTATACATTTGTATAATGCAACCTTTAACTATTGAGTACTTTAAGTACTCGATAGTTTTTTTTTAAAGATTTTAAACTTGTGCTTAAAGTTTTTAAATTCAATGTCATGATAATATTGTTTGTTGTTTGTTTTTGTTTTTAATTTATGGCAAATTTTCTAAACTTAATTTTTCAAATAGTTCCAATCTTTGCTTTATTTTGTAAATCAGTCAAATTTCTGAAAAGACTTAAAGAGATTTGAGGAAATCTAGAGTTTAATTGATAATGAAAAAACAAATTAAAGTGATATTTTTCTTTCCCATTATATAACATTCATTTTAGCTTTTTCAATTAAAGTTGATCTTCAGTTAAATGTTTAAAATTAGTAATATACAACCTCTATTCATCAAGGAAAGACTTCGTAGCGCTAACTTGATATGAAATCCACCCAGAGATCTTTTTAGGCTTGCAACTTCCTCAACTGTATCCATCTCATCTTTTAAAAAAAAAACTATAAATCTTGAAGTTGTTTTTGTCACGAAAAGCTTTTTTTAGTGCTTTTTGGTACAGGCAATAGCCTCATATTAGGATTTCATTTATAAGATCAAATTCTGTAAATTAGAATGAAAAATGAAATATTTATTATTAATTTAAATAAAATAAATGTTTGTAATATTTTTGAAAATAAGAGAAACATTTTTGCAGCAATTTATTGTATTGTTATATGAGATTTTACAAATAGAAACATTAAAAGTTTTGCTCGTTAGACCTGAAATCAGGAATCTGTCAAAATTGAGTTTTAGGAACTTCCCATTTAAATGTATCAAATTGTAAACAGATTGTGAATTTTAGATTGCTGAGAAAGCAGCCATTGAGACACCACACCAAAAATATCATCGTTTACAATCCGAAATCCAGTCACTTGTTGAGGAGGTTCAATCTCTGAAGGTAACTTTATATGATATTTTATTGTTTGTTTTTTGTGTTATATTGTTAACGCATAATTTAAACACTATTTGATTTTTACTTCTTTGAACTGGTTACAAAAAAGTTATTTAATACAAGTCATTGGTCTAGCAAACAACTGAATTTTATATTTTTAATGACTTTTTTTCAGTATTTTAGTTTGATTAGCTTTGTTTTGACATTTGCTTAGATTTCCAAAAAAATATTTAATCTGCTTTATTTTTTTTATTTCTATAAAAAGTATTATTGTTATCGACTTTGACTAAATCGATTAAAAGTCAACTAGTTGTAATTAGTTGACTTTGAAAAATGGAATAGTCGATTTAATTGATGATGGACTTCCTACTAATTGACTAAAAATAGATTTAATGGAGTGAAATCCTTATATCCTCTCATTTGATTTAACTTTTTAATCTTCAATTTTTGTTTTTTCATTTAATAACAATAGTATGTACTATTATAACTTTTACCTAGTCTTTTGTTTACACGCTTAAAGTTTTATCTATTTCATAACATGTTAGCATTATTTATATCTAATTAAACTTTCGATTATGTATTTCATTAGTAGTTTTTTCTTTTGTTTACTCGATGCTTGTGATTTTCATACTTGCATACATGGGTTGGGGCCCTGGGGTAAAATTAAGTAGTGAAGCTCTAAAATCTAAATATCATTAATCTATACAATCACATCATAAATATGGTTGTAATGACTTTTTTATATATAGCAAGTATTTAAGGCGGTTCCTAAATCATTGTAGTCTGGGAATAGATTGTTCCATTGTCAGAGTGGTCCTCCTCTCATATTGTTTTGCTACATTATTATTTAAATGAAATGATATTAAAAAGTAGAATACAAATATAAATTATTTCATTATTTTTATTACAATTTATTTCAAAAAATAAGTTATTCCCATACTTTGACTAAATGGACTTTTAGTCAATTTCAAAAATGCATTAATTGATTTTAGTTGACTAGTTGAAAATTTATCAGTCGATTTAGTCGACAGTCGAATTATCTAATAGTCGTAACAACACTAATAAAAAGCTCATCCATAAATGTACTTTCAGTCACAGTAATGAAAATAATTGGTGTAATAATTTGTTGTAATAGTTTATTTTATTCAGATTAAAAAAGGTATCCAAAAAAAATTAACTTACTAACAAGCATTTATAAAAGTTTATAAAACAAACATTTAATTTCATTCACAAAAAAAATGTGGAGTCCTAATAATAATATCCAGAGTCATGGCAAAGCAAAATTGGTAATTCAATTTAATTAGATTATCTAAAAGTTAATTAAACCTTTTTCTAGTTGTTTATTATCTTTCTTTCTTTTTTTTTTTTATTGTTATTTGTTTTTAAATCTTATTTTTATTTATCATTAATGATAAATAAAAATAAGATTTAAAAATACATAACTATATATTTGTAGCTATAAATTTACTATGTAAAGAACAAACTTTCTTATCATTAAACTTTTATCATTAAAATAAAAATAAACAACTTTAAATAATGTAATAATAATAAATTATTACATTATTTTAAACTGTTTTTATTTTTGCTGCTATTTTACTAATAAGATAAGAAACTTTAAAAATGAAAAAGTTAAGTCTTCACATAGTAAATTTTTTTGAAGACATAAAAAAGTAAACTAATAAATTTTTTTATGTCTCCTGAAAGGTGACCAGGAAAATCCTTCAGGTCTTTTCCAGGTAACTGAACTGAAAAAAATCAATAAAAATTATTGGTAACTACTTAAAAAAAATTTTTTAAAGTTTCTTCAAAATATCACAAGGAATAAAATCTTTATAGACCAAAATATAGTTTTATTATTGAATACAATTTTTAAAGTAATAACTGGCTAGTTGCCCTGCCATGCTACTTACTAGGATTTCTTTTCTAAGTTGCAGTTGCCTTTAGTGAAAATGATTTGTCTGGTACCACCAGGCAACCTTGAAAATACACTCCTAATATTTTTTATTAATACATTTATCATCTGTTTTTGTTAAAGATTTTATTATTTGTTTTTGGAAACTATTAACATCTGATAAGCTTCCAAAAAATTAAAAAAGAAAAAGTAATTTTTATTTACTAAATTAATTTGCCTTTTTCAAAGCTGTTTAATTGTTTACAAAAAGATATGTATTTTATGAAGTTTTATTTTCCAGGCTATATGTAAAGTATAATCACCATTGTTTTTAATTAAACTAATGATAAATTAAGCTTTTTATTAATTTATTTTTGTATAATGATTAATTAGGATTCTGAAGATAAAGATGCATCAGCAGTTTCATTATCAAGTGAGGTGTTATGTTTGCAAAAACAGGTGTTTTTTGCTTATCTTAATTATTAAAATTTTTTGTTCAATTTTAGTAATCTAGTTTTTAGCACATAGTTTAATAGTGGTATTTTTCATTGATATTTGTGTCTTTTTCTTTTATTTTTGTTAATATAATGATTTACATTATTATTTTGTATATTTAACTTTATTATATCTTGTTGATCTTTGGTATTAATTTTTAATCTTCCTAATTATATATTATATTATCTTTATGAATTTTATCAATTTAATTTTAAGTTTTATCAATATGATATTCTCTATTGATTTCTAGCCTCATGAATTTCTATGTTGATTTCTAGCTTCATGATTTGCAGTTAGAAAAATACTTTGGACCTCATGTAGGTTATTTTTACAAATTTTTTTTTAATTATTTTAAAATCTTTTGTGTTCACATTTTCAAAATGGAATTTTAAAAAATCTTGCAAATTTTTTACTGTTTTTTTAAGGTATTTGCGTCACATGGAGTTCAACCCTGGACAAGGTAAATATGATTCATTTTATCATATATCAAAGTTAATATTAGTTTTATCAACACAAAATTGACAAAACTAGCTTTAGTAAACAATACAAAACTGATAGCACTAGTAATTATTATAAACTTTCTTTGAAAATAGTTATTTAATGAATAAAATAATTTTGAAGGTAAATAAAACAGGTGTTTGATAGTTATTTGTTATTCTAATTAAATGCTAAAATGGTGGTTTGAACAATTTCATGTATTAGTTATGAATAATGGTTGATATTAATTATATGAATATTTATTGTTATTTGATATAAGTTTGTATTATATTAAAACCATCATATAGGTTCAAAAAGGTTTAATTTGTCCATAGTCATAAGAATCTATAGGAAATATGGACTGTTTCCATTGTTTTTTTGATTTTAACTTGAAATAGCCTGGTGAACCTGCACAAGTTTAAACAAATTACAAGTTTTAAAGTCAAATTCAAGGCAAATGGTGATTTGATATGTTTAGTTGACATGGTTGAATGGAGATTTTTAAACAATAATATTAACTTTATTGCAAATAAATATATATTTGACTGTCAACAAAATCTTATTGTACTATCTCACAAAGTCTTCTTCCAATTTTTGAGGATATCCCTAACAGTTATAAGTCATAATATAACAATTTATAATATTCTGTGAAATAGAGAATCAATTTTTTAAATTTCTAATCCTAGAAATTTAAACAATTGATTCTCTATTTTGCTGGATGATTAGAAAGTTGCAATATTGCATTGAGTAGCTGTCAAAATCTTCATAGCTTTTGTTGTAACAAGTTATAAATTTTTTAATTATTAGTACATATAATAGTTTACTTATTTCCAAGAGTATTATGATCTGCATTAATTGTGTTTATAACAGTTAGTTTACTATTTACACTTTGTAATAATAATGTAGTAATAATAAATGATGTAGGATATTCACTGCTAGTAACGAAAATATACTATGTCATGATCTTGTAATATATTTTGCTCATAAGCGAATAAGTAATATATCTTGCTCATATTTCAAGTAGGAATATGAGCAAAATATAATTCATGATTAGTTTTATTTTATTTTTTTTAATTTTTCTTCCTTATTCAATAGTTTGTTTTTCACATTCTAATAAATATTGTATTCAAAAACTATATGATTAACTTTCATTAAAAATTCAAGATATATCATTAAAGATGTCATTCCGGGTTTCTGACCAAACACAGCACTATGCATCTATTTTAATAGCTTCAGGGTAAGTAGTATTCATTCCCCATTGAACATTGCGTAGTTCAAAAAGCCAATTGTTTTATTGTCTTTCATCTATGCTCAAATTGTCTTTCATCTATGCTTGTTATGCCATCAAAAACAACCAATTTATAAATATTTTTTACATAATAATGCCTTAAGGAAGTTAAGTTTTTACTGTATTCAATGTTAAAAGTTTCATTAACACAGTTTTCATTATTTTAGTTCTATTGTCTCATGTTTTTATACTTCAGTTTACATTTTATCGTTTTATGTAAAAACAAGTTTTACAATATTAAACAGTCAGAATATAAAATATCCCGAACCAAGTAAAATCAAGAGATTTTATTTGGTTTGGGATTTTTTTCAAGTTCAATAACATCAGTAACTTAAGAAACAAACAAATTTTACTAGATTTGATGAATTTAGCAAATTTGCAAACATGACATAATTATATTATATACAAACACAAACACTGCTGTAGATTTAGGTTGGCACTGTACTAATATATTACTGTACTAATACACTGTACTAGCACATTTATTAGGCCAAAAAAAAGCAGGCAGTATCTACATGTTGTTCATGTACTGTCTGCTCAAACTTGATTGAGTTAATGTAAGTACTAAAGCCCTTGCAGATGACTATAAGTATCCCTACTATAGCATATATTTGGCAACTATACTATAGCATACATTTGGCAACTTTTTTGCTTGCTTAAATCCATAGTTTTTTAAACGAGAGGTTCTGAGCTCATAAGTGAGAGGTTCTGAGCTTGATCCCCACTACCTCCCTGGTAGTTCTGTTTTCAACATGTTTCTCCGCACAGCGGCCTTGCTCGTCAAGGTTTATGTTTTAGAGTTATAGAGTTGAGAGAGAGTGGCCTTATCTGCAGGGGGGGAGAGGGAGAAAAATTTGAAAAAATATTTTTTGTCATTATGAACACAAAATATTTAATTAATGGTTAGATACAAGCTTATAAATCCTTACACAATGAATGTAGTTACTAAAGTCCTTGTCTTTTCTCTTATTAGCATGACATCATTTGTTATACTGTTGTTATGACATTAATATTATTATTTTTAAGGCAAATTGTTGATCAACTTCAGTCAATTAAAACAAAAATGCCAGACAATAAAGATCCATCTCATAAGGTATAAATGTTTACAAATGTTGATAGTGCATAATGTTATATTTATAATGAGAAAGTTTTGTTTTTTTAATAGGATGTTGTCTACGAAATTTATTATCGTCCTGAGCATTCTAAGTTTGCATTATTGGCTAAAGTAAAATATATTTTAATTTAAAAAATACTTACTTTTTTCTACTTGCAACATAACTTTTATTTTATTATTTTTGTATAACTAAATTGTTTGTGTAACCTGATTTCTTCATTTTATAATAGGGAGTTTTTTATGTAAACTGAAATACACATGCCTTGAATGTAATTTAGAGATGCTATTTTTATTAGAGCTGTTATTTAAATTTTTTGTTAGAGTTGTTATTTAAATAGTAACTATAATAACTTATATACTAGATTAAAAAAATTAAATACTAAAATCCGATTTAAAATAATTTGTTGTTTCAACATTTCACTAAATATAGAAATTTGGATGCTATTACATAATTATCTTTTTGTAATTTTTTAAAACTCAGATAAGCGAACTAGAAGCTAAGCTAAAAGCTATTGAAACTGCTGTTGGTATAGATAATCCTAAATTGGTATGTACTTTTTGTAAAGGTAAAGTAATTTATTTTAAAGGTATTTTTTTTACACTTATTTGAATCAGTTTTTATGTCTTAATTATGTATGTGTTTTTAACTCAATCGTCCAAGCTGTCCTGATTATATATATATATATATATATATATATATATATATATATATATATATATATATATATATATATATATATATATATATATATATATATATATATATATATATATATATATATATATATATATGTATAGATATATATAGAGATATATATATATAGAGAGATATAGATATATAGATAGATAGATATATATATGTATAGATATATATATATATATATATATATATATATATATATATATATATATATATATATATATATATATATATATATGTATAGATATATATATATATGTATAGATATATAGATAGATATAGATATATAGATATAGATATAGTTCATCAGGAAGATTCATCAGGAAGAATCTTCCTGATGAACCTACTGATGGAGAAACATTGTGTAGAATAAAAAAAAAATTAGATAAGTGTTTTTACTAATTTATATTTGTATATATATATATATATATATATATATATATATATATATATATATATATATATATATATATGTATATATTGAGTTTTTAATTTAAAATACATTAATTTAAATAATTTTACCAAGTATAGGTTCTGTTAAATTAATAGGACACATTGACGATTGACGTATTGTATTGTCCCTGCAAGGATTATATCCTTTCATTAAATGCTTCAATTTTGATAATCATTATCTTTTAATCATTATCTTTTTTAATTTTAATGATAATTGTAATCAAGTTGTAATATATGTAATATAAAATGTTGTTTTTGTTGTTTTCATAGCAAAGAATTATATCTGATTCTTCAGGCAACTCACTAATGGTATGGCATTTGTTTGTTGTCTTTTCTTTTCTTTTTTAATAAAATAATAAGTTTTTTCGTGTAGTATAAGTTTTTGTTTTTTCCATTGCAGGATACAACAGAGCAATTACATGCTAAGCTTTCACTTTTTGATATTACACACATCGAAATTATTAGTGCTCGTCTTCAGGTTAATTTTTTTTATATATATACTTTTTTGTATCTTAAGTAAGAATTTGACTGATATTATTTTTTAATATTTTTAGGGGTTGCTTCATTGCATCAATGAGATTTCACAAAGAAAAGACACAATTGAAAATGTGATCAACCAAACCAAAGTAAGATAAATGAGTGTGTTTGTGTGTGTGTGTGTGTATGTGTTTATATATATATACACACACATGCACGCACGCACACACACACAGATCCCTTGGCGGGAAGCAAGAGTTTTAGCTCTCACCCGCACCCGCACCC
The DNA here is from genome assembly GCF_038396675.1 of Hydra vulgaris. NCBI lineage: Eukaryota > Metazoa > Cnidaria > Hydrozoa > Anthoathecata > Hydridae > Hydra > Hydra vulgaris. The sequence goes on from NC_088930.1 coordinate 52,739,862, forward strand.
ATTAAAGCAGTTTACAGGAGCAATATATGGCTCTCGCGAAAGTATAACTTTTTATCACAAAAGTATAATTATCATTGTAACTAAAATGAAAAACGCAAAGTCATTTTTATTAAAAAAAAAAAGTAATTGTACATTAAACTGCAAACTTTTTTTTTTGATAAAACTGCAAACTTTTAAAAAATTAAAAAATTTGAAATTTTGGTTATTAGATGTGTAGGTGCATAATACCTGCATTCTATTATAATAAGAAAATATAAAACATTTTTAAAAAGCAGTAAAAACCTTTATAGCTCTGTTAAATTTTTATATCAAATAAGTATGGTTAATAAATAAATGAGTAGCTAATGTGAAAACCCGAAGACAGCACTTGTCTAAAAAAAATTGACACTTGTTATGTATATATTCTTGTAACATTAACATTATAAACATATGCTTGTAACAAGTATAATACAAAATTTTGTATTTAATAAGCTATTCTTTTAATGAATAAACAGATACCTCAAGCAAAAACCAAAAGTTCTTGTAAGAAGCTGTTTAGAGGAGCAGCTTGCTTGGCTCACCATGTTTGTTTTAGGAGATCTTTTCTCGCTCATTTTTTTTTTTTTTTTTTTAATGTCTCAATAAAAATATTTATACAGTTCTTATTTTTGTTTATTTATGTATATTTATATGTCAACCAAAATAAGAATACACAAATAATTACAAAAACAATAATATAAATAATTTTAATTAACATTAAAAAACAAAAGATTTTTTTCTAAATTCTCCTAGTATAAAAAGTTTTAGTTAATAACCTTCCCAGCAGGCACACAACGTAAGAATAACGTTAAAATAACGTTGATCAACGTCAATCAACGTTATTTTAACGTTATTCCAACGTCATGTGCCCGCTGGGTTGTCAAACCAATGTGACAAAATAAGAATTACTTAATGACGTAATTCATTTTAATATTGAAAAAGTGCCAGAACTTTATTAAATGCATGTAGTTTTAACTTACGTTACACAAATTTAAAATGAAAATGTGCTTTAACTAACCATTGTTATTCAAAACTTTAAATGTTAAAACATAAAATTTTATATTTGATGATGGCAGTATAGGAGTTTTATTTAGAAAAAAACTTTAGCCCCTAACATGCACACAATGTGGGGCATTGTTTGTCAACCTTTTATCTCACCCGCGAGAAATTGTCATGTGTTTTAACCCGCAAGTAATGTTTATGTAAGGAGGGCTTTTCAATGAAAAATTTTTAAGAGAGATAGTAACCCTTTATTGTATTCTTAAAAAAAAAAATTTTAATAAAACTCCTATACTGCCATCATCAAATATTCTTTCGCGTATATTGTTAAAAAACTTGTTTTTAATAATATATGCAAAGTTTTTAAACTAATTTTAAAAAAAAACAAAAAACTTTATCATATTTTTGTTAACTTACGTTACATGAAAATTGCAAAAGTTCTTTCGTTGTTACTTGAAATATATATATATATTTTTTTTTTTTTTTTTTTTTTTTTTTGTTATTCACCTCCTCAAGGCCGAAGGCCACTACAGATGAGGAGGCTACTTATTAGTGGTTATAACCCTCTCTCAACTCTATAGCTCCGAAACACGAACCTTGACGAACAAGGCCGCTGCGCGGAGAAACAAGTTGAGCGCGGTACTACCAGGGACGTGGTGGGGATCGAACTCGGAACCTCTCGCTTATGAAGCGAGCGCTTTACCACTACACCACTACCGCACTATATACATATATTTTATAAAGTATAAAATCTGACCAACATCAATTTGAACATGTTAGCTCCGTTTTCACGCTAGATTAATTCTGATTATGCAAATAAATTCATGGTTAAAATAAAATTTTGCAATGATATTTTTTTTTCAAATGACAAGGGAAAAACAGTAACTTTCGGAAGCATAAAAATGACTTAAATTAATTTTGGTACTAAAGGTATATTTTAAATAAAATTGTATGTGTCTAAATCAATATTCATTTGCTAAAAGTTGACGAAAAAAGAATACAATTTTATTACCTTTTTATTTTCCGCCCTCTATATATATATATATATATATATATATATATATATATATATATATATATATATATATATATATATATATATATATATATATATATATATATATATATATATATAGATATAGATATATATAGGGCAGAAACACACAAGTAATTTTGAATGTATTCTACTAAATGGAGTGCTAAATGTTATTAAAAGACGTAACTATAATAAATTAGTAAAAAATCACATAAATTATTTTAATTTTTCACTTGAGTTTCATATAGTTAGTTATAAAAAAATGAATAGTAATGAAAAAAATGATTAGTGTCTTATCCAAAACCTTAGGCAATGTAGTGGCACTCCTTGTATGTTCTTCTTATTGTCAATGAATGTACTGAAGACCCTGGTAGCACCCCTATGATGTAGGGTGCTACCAGGGACTTCAGTACATTCACCCCTGACATGTCAGACTGCTTATCAAAGATTGGCATACATATACATACACATACATACATACATAAACTTAAAATATGATTATTAAACATAAATTGAAATAACTTGATTTGTCAAAAATATTTTATATTAATTTCTTGAAAAAACATTAAATGGGATCAAAAAGGAAGGAACACAGTTGTTATCCCCAATTTAGCCATATTATCATATATATATATATATATATATATATATATATATATATATATATATATATATATATATATATATATATTAGAGATGTGCCGGGTACCCAGAGTCAGCTATTTTGTCGATGTACCCAGTACCAGGTATCTTGAAAAATATTTTTAAATGACATTTTAACCTCTGAGTGCAGTAACTAATAAAAAATAAAACAAATTTTGTTTTAGTGTTACTTTTAATTGTATAGGAATATTATTAACCAGACAAAAATTAGTGCTTCAACCATTAAATTTCTTGATAGATTCAGAAGTTGATAACTCCTATATACAAAATCTAGACTTGTTTCACTTAAATTACCTTTTCCAATATATTTTTACTATATTATATTGCAAAACGTTGATAGCAGATATTGCAAAAAGGGGGGCACTACCTCATTTTGATAAAAATTCCTCCATTTCTTATAAAAATTGTCCTTTTTTTTAAAAAAGAAAAGGTCCACATAAAAAAAGTAAGAGAGGGGTGTTCTCCCTACGAAACAAGTGTTTCTGAGGGAGAACACCCCTCGCATGTATATATATGCAGCATTAGGTGCACCTACGCATGCATACAGCATGTATAAATATGCAGCATTAGGTGCACACTAATAATGTCATACTAATATGCCCTTTTGGGCAACTTAATTGCAACAAACAAGTCTTTTTTATTAAAAAAAACTTTTTTTTAAAGAATTCTATAAAAAGAAAACTATAAAAATCTAAAATAAAAAAACTTTTTTTTAAGTCACAGTGTTAAAGTTTGTTTTCTGCATTTTCTATTATTAATTTGAACATTAGAAAATTGTACGAACATTTAAACCTGTTTAATAAAATACTTCCTTTATTAATCCTAAACATTTTGTCTCTAAATCCTTAAAAAAAATTTGTAAAAAAAATTTTTTTTTTTTTTTACAAATTTTATTTAAGGATTTAGAGATAAAGTAATGTAACTAAATTTGCCAAAAAGAAAAATTTAACAGGCTTTGTTGAGAAGCGTTAAACAAATCGATTTTTTTCATAAAAGTCATAAACCTTCAGTTAGGCAAAAAAATAAAATTTTTCTATTCAAATTTTTTTATATATAAAAAAATTTATATATATTTTTTCTGGATATTTTACCCAAACACATTTCTGGATTTTTTAAATATGAACTGGATGATCTATGATAACAGTAAAATATTAATTTTATAATTTAGTTTCTAATGAAAGTAGTTTTTCTTGCGTTGTTAAACAAATGAAAATCTGCATTATTTGGCAAGAAGGAATGGTCTCATATACAAAAAATATGAATTAGAACTTTTTTTAATGCATGTATTACCATTTACCAAAATTAAATAGTGCAAAACCTTTTAATTTTCTCATCATTTGTAAATGTTTATTTAACAAGTTGAGTAAAATTGATGTTACATTATTTTGCCCACATTTTGCCAATCCTTCAATAAGAATACACAAGCACATCATTTTGGGCCAAATCAAGTTTCCCAAATATATAATACCATAACTGCCTAATTATGATACAAACTACAGAATACCATAACAGTATTTGCAACAATATTTGGCAAAGGCATGTTTTTTATGAAGTCAAATGATATGACAGTAATATCAGTAGAAATGCTCTCCAGTAGTTTTAAATTTTGCTTTTTAGCTGTAAACTCATGCACTTTTCCAAATGAAGCTGGTGTTTTATCTCCAGTTTTTGTCTTGTTTAAACAAAATCACGGTATGAACATGTATTTCTGCAAGAAGATACAAATGATAGATTGTATTTGGTTGTAAAAATTCTGTAGTTTGTATCATAATTAGTTCTGTATTTCATAATTCAGTTGGATTTTCTAAAATTGTAAGAAAAGATTGCTTTTTTTCTATGCCTATTGTTTCTGGAAGGTATTTTTATTTTTATTGAAGGAATAATGACTTTGACAGTCTTTGAAGGATTGTATATGAGAACAAATATTATATTATTTGATCAGGTACAGTGTGTGGATGATTTTTAGGACTTCCTCGCCTATCCTTAGTGGCTAATCTTGCACTTGTAATATAATTTTAAATACATCTCAGTCGAGGATGAGAAACACTGAATTTATTAAATTTGTTTTATACAGATCTCTTAGCTAAGGCCATCATCTGAGGATTTTATCTGAAACAGATATAGAATAATTTATATAAAGAATGATAAAGTCTTATATGTATTATAAGACACTTCAGGAAAAATAATACTGGCCTTATACTTGTAAAATGCTGAATGCATTAAAAAATCATTATAAATAGGAATTATATATTCCAGATTACGTTTTTCACTTGCATGTCTTCTCTTTATTTATCTTAAATGTAAGCAAAAAAGTAAACATTTTTTTCGTTTTTTGTTGCCATATAGTAAAACATTTCAAGTATTTCTATTTGGATATCTACATATAAATATTTCTATTTGGATATCTGCACATTCAACTTTCAAAACAGTTTAATCTCTTGCACCTAAACAAAGCAGTTGTACACAAGTTAAAAGATAATGGTTTACTTTTTTTATTTTAAATAATGGTTTCAAATACAACTTATTCAACTTAAGTTATTTTATTATTCAACTTATTCAATTTAAGTTATTTAAGCTAATTGGGTATACAACACACAGGAATGGTGAATGCTTAATAATAATTTATTGATGATAGATTTGTCTCTGTTATTTGTTAATAATATTAGAATTTAACATCTTATTTTATACCTGCAATCTTCTCCAACAGTTTTAATGTTGCCTTCATGATTAACATTATCAGCTCCCAATATTTTGGCAATTATAATTAATTTCTCTTTACTGTGATTAATTTTTTTTTTTCATATACCTTTATACTAAAGTTTTTCCATTATAAACACTGTAAAAACATATAGATAAACAGAGAACACTACAAGAAACACAAATGTTGAACAGTAAATGATTATAACACCGTGCAGCATTAAAAATGCAAACTAATGGAAATTTGCTGTTTTTAAACAAAAAACATTGTAGCTATTGCTGCTTTTACAATAGTTTTTTTAACAGTCAATTTGCTTATTTTATTTTTACAATACAACAACAATAATAAAACACAATTCAACAATAAAGACATATTTAACAAAAGTCGTTGAATTGACTGATAAATTTTACATTTATCAGTCACAATTTAAATAAAGGAAAATTTGAAGAAATTGTTTATTAAGTTGCATTCTTTATAAAATAGAAATGAATTGTATTTGGTTATCGTATTGACTATGAATTGAAAATGTATTAGAATTTGTGGTTTCTTTATTCGTGCCTAATAAAAAATATTAGATATGCATAATATATAAGCTACCAACACTATACTTTCAGAAATGAAAGTTTATTATTTAAAATTTGATATTTTAAATAATAAACTCGGGCAAATGAAGTGCTTAGGCATATGAAAAGCCATTTTAAAAAGTCAAAAATGGTCAATTATTCAATATAAACATGATCTTTGCTATAACTTCTTATTTGAAATTATTAGAGGTGTAAAATCAATTGTGTTTTGTTTTTTAGATAGATGAGTTATACACTTTAATAAAAAGTTGGGACAGTGTTGCAACTGTTGTACCTGATTTAGTAAGACAAAAAAATTCATGTTTTTGTAACACTTTTATTTATATATATATATAAAAAATATATATATATACACACATAGTATGTGTGTATATATATATATATTTTTTTTAAAGATAGAGCGATTAAAAGCCTTAAGCATTCTGAATGAGCAAGGTATGTTTATTTACACACTATATAGTAATACTGTTGTTTTGTAAAATAATTTTAGTAACAGTTTTAAAGCGCAATTTAATGTCAAAAAATCAAGAAATTTTTTGTGTTGCGTAAAAAATGATGAACAGTTTCTCAAAAAAATTTCTAAAAAGAAATTTTTTAGAGAAACTGAAGAGAGTTTCCATGATTTTAATACATATCATTTATGAAATGGCCTGTCTGGTCAATTAAAATTTGTGCAATTTCTGTATATTGTAAAAAATGGGCAAAGAATATGTACAGCACTGCCAGCTTTATAAGTTACAGATTATTATTTCGATCGCTAATCAACAGCTAACACAAAGTTCAATGATGCAAAAGGACTCCAACACCTAAATTACTTCTTAGACTTAAAACCTAAAGAGTTCTACAATATTTGTACTTCACCTTATTGCTGGCAAAATGTCATAAACAATCATGGTGCATATATTTTGTTGCTATTGAGTAATGAATAGAAAATTAATAAACTTTTTTGGAAAAAATATGAAGTTTATTTATTATTATTAATTCCTTTTTAAATAAATACAATATCTAGGTATCTATTAGAATTTACAAAAACCTGCAATAGATTTTATTAATCCAGCAATTTTGTGTGCAGAAGCTAACACAAATTCCTAAGATTTCACACTATCATTCTGACTTAATGTGATTTCACACTATAGGTCTGACTTATAACAACGATTGAAGAGGGTGATCATTCGATTTTGCAACTTTTGATAAATCTGAAGCAGGTGCCTTCAAGACATTCTGAGGGTTGAATTGAACACGGGCGCTTGTTACATATGATTGCTGCATGTTTCTTCGTCAAATAAATTTATCCAATATTTCTGCAATTTATTTATGCATTAATATTTTTAAATAAATACATAATTTAAAGATAAATAAAAACTTCTACTTTAGTATACTACATACTAATTACATACTAGTTAATTATTTTTAAACTTGGATATAACTATCAATAATAATAGAATATAATAAAGGATAATAGCCAGCAACACTGAGATCAGAAGATCTTAGTGTTGCTGGCCTTACCCTTTGATTTACAAAGACTCCAGTACATGCTTGGCCTTGACAACACTTGTATATAAGTTCATCTATTTGGCTTAAAATCTTCACCTCTTCACTCAATAACCTTTCTTTTTGTCTTTTATCATTTTCCGTGCTCAAGACTTCTTTTTGATGTTATTTCTGATCAAATTGACCAAGCTCTTTCTCTTTATTTATCAGCCAATATTGTTGTTATTGGTTACTTTAATGCTTATCTTGCTAAATGGCTTGCCTCCAATACCACTGACCCTGCTGGAACTAAAGATCATAGTTTTTGTATTTCTCAATTTCTTCTCATAGCTAACTTTGTGACTCTTTTTTCAGACAATCCTTAATCTACTGGATTTGTGGTCTCTGACCCTTGCTTGTTCTCAGTATCTTCTTATTCTTCTTTAGATTGTTTGGACCGTCTCTATAACTTTTATCTTTTTTTTTTTTAGACTGTCATTGTACTTCTTACTACTATATTAAAGCTGACTTAATTTCGTTATTCGATTTTTTTTGTGTGTCTTTGGGCTAATGTCCTTCATCTCATTAATGATAATTATACCGCCAATCTAATCTCTTGGATTCCGGTATGCATGATAGCTTTTATTTATTATTGTTGTTTTTATAAACCCTATGGTTTTTACCTTTCTGTGCAGCTGCTAATTTTAGTATCAAAGCATCCCTACTTTGGATTTGATAATGTTCTCTTCCCTTAGCCTTAAAAAGGTTCATTGCATTGGTCTTTACCAAAAAATGATGGTAAAGGAAATACTCTGAGAAAGTACTTTACTATCATTGCTATTACTTTTTTTGGATTGGCTGCTTTGATAATAAACATTTTTTTTTTTGAGTGTTCTTATGTTTCCAAATTTTGACTTCACTTGAAATTACTACTGGGCATTTCCATTTTTGTGCGTGAAATTTTATTTTATGTTTTTACAATTAGAAGCTGGAACTTATAGCAATATGCATACTATTATGAGTTTTTTAAAGAACAACTATAACTATAATATTTTTTTCATGTTTTAGGCCTGAATGTTTAAATATTTTTATTTGTTTATTTATTTTTGTATGTTAATGCCACAATAGTTTGAAAAATATGCAATAATTTTCAAAACGCCATACTCTAGCTAGAAATATTTGATGCCTGCTATTTCTCATCGAAAATATATTAAGTATGAGTTGTAAATATAATATTTCATCTGAAATACTCACAAGCAATTTATTTTTATAAAAATAACTATATGAAATCGACAAAATCGCAACTTCCGTGCGTGACCATGCATAAACTGTATTTAAACCATTGCTATGATTCTATGATACATCTTTACTAATATCTAAAATATTATTTAAAAAAAAGTAGCCTCTGAAACTTTTATTTTCCGAGGAATTAAAGTTTATTTATCTTGTAACTAAAATTTGCATTTTTTCTGTTCCGCGCGTGATTTCGCTCCAAACTTAATGTTTTGATAACATTGCTAATGTATATCATTCTTTGTTTACAAAATATTTATATAGATTACAATTAAAAGAGAGTAAATTAGAGATCGCCTGTTATGAAAATAATAGGCAAAACATAAACGAGTTTCCGTGCGTGATTTTTTGGAAATGCCCTACTCTCAGTGTACACACTATAATTATATACATGTGTGTTATTAAAAAATACATAGAACTTTTTAAGTTATTTAGAGGAGTCATTAGTCTTACAAGAGTTTTTTGATTAATTTATTATTGCTCTACTCTTAAGAAAACTGTTATAAATTAGTTTAATAAAGTACGCTAAATTGGTACTTACTTTATTTTTTCAGCTACCTCATTTTTCCAATCTATGGAAAATTTGACAATTAATCAATCTGAAGTCCGAGATCTTCTTCGCACCGAAAAAGATACACTAAATAAAGTAAAATTTTGTTTGTAAAAAAAAATAGTTTTTTTAACACGAAACTTAGAAAACAGCTTAGATTTTATTTGTAATGACATAAGGTTTTTATTTTGTTGAAATTGGAATGATATGACTTAAAATACTCCAGTGTTCCATTAACATTTGGAAGGATATAACTTAAAATACTCCAGTGCCGTTATTATCAATATAATTTGATAATAATCATACGATTATTTAAAATGTGTTTTATTATTATTTATTTTTATTATTATCAAATCATTTTGATAATGAAACATTTTTAGTTTTAACATCTTTTCAAACATTAATTCTAATTTCTCTAATTTTCAAACATTAAACTCTAATTTTCAAACATTAAACTCTAATTTTCAAACATTAAAAGATTATTATATGAAATTTAAAATTTTTTGATAAATTGAATTTATTCGGAGGAAAAAAACTCTAATGCCTATATAATTTCTAAAACTAAAATAGCTGAAGTTTTCAAAAAAAAATTTTTTTTTTTCTAAATAGTTTGAAAAAAGTTTTGCTGAGAACATTGCTTCTATTCAAAAGAATTGCGAAGGACTCGATAAAAGGATAGAAAGTCTCATGAAGAAAATTGCGACATAAAATGTTTTACTCAGAAGATTCAGCAATATTACTTAGCATTTTTACTTTAAAGATTTTAAGACATCAATCAACTTAATCTTTTGTTAAAGTTTATCTTTATTGAGTCAAAATTATTTAAAGAAATTTCATATATAATTTATTGACTAAAGTTTTTACTTCGATATATTTTTTAGTTAACTGAGAATGAGTAAGCTATAAAATATTAGTGTTCATATCCTTGTTACAATAAGTTTTTGTCTATATTCATAAGAATATACATATATATATATATATATATATATATATATATATATATATATATATATATATATATATATATATATATATATATATATATATATATATATATGTGGATTTGTATCTTTTTTTTTTAATTGTATTGTCGTAAATAAAATATTGTTTTGCAAGCTTTTTTTAATTTTATTTTGTAAATTTAAAGTTGTTATTTTTAGTTTTGGTGTCAACGTGCACCTCCTCTCTTTTCCTTCCTCTCCCTTCCTCAATTTTATCCTTTGCCATAAAGCCGGGGGAAAAAGACCATTTAAAATCGATTTGCTAGTTTTTTTTTTTTTTTTTTTTTTATATATATATTAAGAAAATATCTTTTTTTCGTGATTTTTTATATCGAGAAAATATCTTTTTTTCGTGATATAAAAATTTAAAGATTAAAGTAGGAATTTTATAGATCCCTAACAACATACTTAGGAAGATGTAACTACATCTAGTAATTTTTCTCCAAGTTCAAAAAACATCTGGAAGAATTTCCTCCAGATGTTATTACATCTGAAAAAAACCATATTTGTAACGTTACTTATATGTTTTTTTTCGGATGTAGTAACAAAAAAATATTACAAATAAATATTCTATATCTAGAAAAAAATATTAAATATAAATTACTTTAATCAAATGTAGTAACATGTAAGATTTTTTAGTTAACTGCATCTGGTTAAATTAATGCATTATAATATAATGATTTTGTTCTGATGTAGTAATATCTGAAAAAAATTATGTTATTTTTAATATAATTGAAAAGATGTAACTACATCTGTAACATTTCCAGATGATGTTATACTTGAATAACTGGAATAATGTAACTATATCTGTAGTAATCATACTTTTTACACAGATATTATTAGACATCAATGAAATTACAGATGTTGTTGAACAGATCTTATTATACCTCGGTATATTTACAGAGGTTATTAGACATTGCAAAAACTGATGTTGATACCTGACCCTTTAGGAAGCGTCATCCATACAGGATGACAATCACTTCTTTCTAGCTTCCAACCCCAGTCACTAAGGCGAGGTAAAGTTGGGTACTATCACGTTTGACTTCAAACATACACCTAATACACTTTTTTTTTTTTACTTCTTCTCTAGGTATATCACATAAATATACATTTATTATCGTGAAAAAAGAAAGTATATATACAAAATTATTACGTATCAGGTTGATAAAAAATACATTAATATAATATTGATATATTAATATAACACTGGTGCAGACTTTAATATAAATTTTAGTATAATAACTATTATATATATTTATTTTTCTAAACTTTAATACCTAAAAAAAAGGAAATCAAAGAAGATTCAGCATTTTTTAGGTATAAAAAAAATCTTTCCCCAGATTCCCTTAACAGAATTTTTTTTTTTTTTTACTTTTTATAAATATATATATATATTTTGCTATTATTTTTACAAACCAAGAATATGCAGCTTTGCTTACCGTTTAAACGACGATATTCCATTTAAGTCTTGATTTTTAAAGTTTTTCCATGTTTTGACCTTGTGGCAAAATCGAAAATTCAGAACCCCGGATTTTAGTTTTTTTAATATAATAGTTATGGAAGCTATTTGATCGCATGTTATAACTTTGAGAAAATGATGACGATAATATGTCGAAAAAAGAATTTGGTAGCATATTATTTTTATTTTTGAACATAAAAATAAGAATTTGATATAAATTAAGTTTTTCCAAGTTTAAGACTTCCATATTTGTCATCGCATTAGAAAGATTGTTCATTCTACTAATATAGTTGCTTTACAAGCATGGTTTTGCAAGCCTTGTAGGTTGATTAATTTTGTTTTGTGTGTATTAGCCTACACAATATTAGTATATGTGAGATGACTTTGAATTAAACTAAAGTAAAGTTTTTTTCTTGAACAGAAATCAAGAAAATGGCGACCTTTATATAAAGCACCTATTGCAGATGATACTTTTGATTCAATGTGTCCAATATGATTTCTTAAAGATAAATTTTCATTAATTTGAACTTCGAGAATCTTTGCATATTTTTCCCGTTTTATTGTTATGTTGTTAATGAGCAACTCTGGAATTTTTAATGGTAAAGACATTGATTGACCTGTTTTATGAAAGATGTATTTGGTTTTTTCACAATTTAAGGAAAGTTTATTTGGTCTAAACCATAAAATTAAAGTTTTCCAGTTCCGAACATCGATTTTAAATTTCTATAATTATAAAACAAAGTTGTGTTATCAGCATACATTATTGAAGATACTATAGATAATGCTTTATGCATATCATTGATGTAAATTAAAAACAATAACGGTCCTTAGATTGAGCCTTAAGGGACCCCACACTCACTGTTTATTACACTGCTTTCTGTTACTCAGATAGTTTTTTACCCATTTATAAATTAGTCCTTTGATTACATAATGTTTTAATTTTGTTGGTAAGATGTTGTGGTCAACTGTACCAAATGCCTTTGAAAGGACTATTAATACTCTCAGTACATGATCTTTTTTATCAAAAAATTAAAATATTTTATTAGTAAGTTCAATGATAGCATGCTCTGTTGAACAACTTTTTTGAAAGCCAAATTTATTTTCATATAAAAGTTTGTTTAACTTCAAGTAATAATAAATTCGATTGTAGATTACTTTTTCATAAACTTTAGAGAACCTTGGTTGGAGGGAAACTGGACGGTAGTTAGACATATTATTATAATTTTCATTTAACAGGATTGACTTTAGCAACTTTTAACATAACAGGAAAAGTAGTGTGTTCAAAAGAAGATGATATTAAATAAAATAAGGGTTTTCTAATACATTCAATGACGTGCATTGCTACATTGCAAGTAATGTCGTCATACCCGCATGACTAATTTCGCTTTAGTTCAGTCAGAGCTTGGTTAAATTCTTTATAGGATATTTTTTCATTTGATATACATGATAGAGGTTTTTCTCCAACAAATTTATCAAACTTCTTATTTGGCATCACTATTTTTGAAGCTAGACTAGGACCAAGATTTACAAAGTGTTTGTTAAGTTCATGGTATAAATATATGATTCATTTGTAATGTATTTATTATCACAAAATATTTTTTGAGGTATGCTGAAGGATTTCTTTTTTTCTCTACCAGATACTTCGTTTATAATCGACCATGTTTTTTTTGTCTAATTTATTTTTGTTTAGCAAATTAGAATAATACATTATTTTAGCTTGTCTAATATTTTTTTGAAAAAGACTTTGTATGTTTTTTCATCACCTTCATCCTTTGATTTCAAAAATTTTATATAAAGTTTTTTCCTTTCTATCAAACGATTTTATAAGATTACTCGTCATCCATGGATTTTTAACTCTTTATTTTTTACTTCAGATGTTATTATTGGACAGACAATATCAAAAATACATTTAAAAGTAGCCGTAAAGTTATTAAATGCCTGATTTTGATCCTTAGCAGAGTATACACTTTTCCAGGATTCCTCAAATAGCTTATTTTTTAAATTATTGAGATTTTTTTAGTAAGGTTTCTTTTAGTGACAAGATATTTTTTATCATCACTATTAGATAGAATATCACGTGCAATGTGAAAAATGGGGAAATGATCAGAAAAATCAATCAATTTACAAAATGATAAATTATAAAGAGAATTTTCTAACAAAAAGGCGAATTCGCTTCCTCCCATATTTCCGAAATACAAATTAAATCAAACAGATAATTTAAAGAGTAATATAAATTTTTAAACGATTCAAAATTTTTACTCAAAGCGCATGTTTACACTTAAAACACTGAAATTTTTTTTGACTTTATAATAAATTTATCAGGTTTATAATATTCATTGCTTAGGCATTTAGCATTTAAATTGTTTATAAAATTGTATTCATGAGATTTTAAGTTTTCTAAAATAGGAGATATAAAGTTTTCAAAGTTATTTGTTGGATTGTTAAAATTATCGATTTTAGTCACATTGCTTTTTATCATTAAAATAAAAAAGTTAAATCAAGAAATTCAAAAACAAATTATAAAAGTTTACTTAAGTTGTTTTGTCACCAGCTTTACTCTCAATCGGCATTTCTTTAACGGTTAAGTTATAAATGACCTTCACATATTTGCAGTTACTTCTGTGAATTTTATCTTAAGCAAAAAGTTCTCTGCGTATTCTCGTTTTTTCTTCGCTAAAATCTTCGTTAATAAATATATTTTTTCCTTTGAATTTACAAGCGTTTGTTAAAATTGTCTCTTTATCTTACCAAGTTAGTATTTTGCAGACGATTGTCGTTGGTCTTTTTATCTAACTTCCCAACTCTATGTTTCAATTGTAACTGACTTATTTATTTTAAGGTCCTCTTTAATGAGGGTTTTTATTTTTTTCAATACATCTTCATTGGTTTCGCTTACTCCTTCTTTAATGCCCACTATTCTCAAATTTTTTCGTCGGTTTTGCGACCCTCTAGCTCAACATTTTGCGTTTGTTTTCTATCGTCGGTTTTGCGACCCTCTAGCCAAACATTTTGCGTTTGTTTTCTGTCGCCACGTTTTCTGACTTTCCTTGAAACGACTTTATCCCAATTATTGTTTCTTTTATTATCGCCATATTACTATCTACTTTGTTTACTTTGCTTTCAATATCATTTTTAACAAAAGTAAGACCTCGTTTAATTTCCTCAACATCCTTTTCTAATTATAGTATTCTATCATTAATGCTGTTAAAGCTTTCTTTAAAACATTTCAACATTGTATCTGCTTGAGCCGATGACATTTCTTTCAACATAACCATTGTAACAAATTTTTCGCTATCCATAATAAAGTTTTAGTAAAGAAAAAGAAAAAATACTTATTGTAATAACTAATAAAATAAAATTATTTTATTTAAAGGTTTAAATAAAAATTTTTAAAATAAAAAAAACCTTTAAATAAAAAAAATTTTATTTAAAGGTTTTTTTATTTTTTATTTATTTATTAAACTTCTTCCGTTCATACGTCTGTATACACTGTATGCTTCGCATACTGGATTAGTGGATCACGTGTGGGTGGAATGTTGCCAGTCTGCCAGTTTTTTTGAATAACTTCTGTCGGTTCTTTTGAGAAAAAAATCCCTCTTAGAATATTTGGATTTGTTTAAGATTTTCAAAGGCACAAGAGCTTGGGGACTAGGGCTGCCAACATTTTTGAACTATTTAGGAAAAAAGTTCAAACTTTTTCGAACTTTTTTCAATAGTTTTTATTTAAATAAAATTGAAAACGAAAAGGGTTCAAGTTAAATACAAAACGGTTAATTTATTTATAGAAACTTTTATTTGTTTTTAAAAAGAAAATGCAAGGTATCATCCTGCATCCAGTTTCTTTTTGTATGTGAAAACGATCCAAGGCTAGAGAGACCTTTCACGAGATCATACCTAATTTCACCCTAGTCAATTACATTTGAAAACCATGTTTTAATAAAACATTTTTGATTCTTTAGCTAGAGTCGATTCTTTGTTATAATTACTAATATCATTACCATTTTTGGCTTTTTATTAACATCGAGTCTACCTCCCTAAGCTGGAATAATCTTTGAATAAGATTAATTGGCAAAATTATCTGTATTATTTCTATTAAATATTTTTTTCTATTTTATTTTGTTTTCAAACTAATTACCTTGATTTAAAACAACTAGGTTTAACAAATATATCACTTTCATGTACGAAATTATTATTTTATTAAGTTAATTTTTATTGATGTTATTATATTTGAGAACTTCTATTTAATGTTTCTTTTTTAAGTGTCTTGTAACAGTGCGAGTTGAGGCTTGTTTTGTTCATTGCAGCTTTTGGGAACAAATGAAAATACTCCTAAACTTCAGATCTTCTAGATGTGCTAACGCTGAATAACCATTTTTTGTTTGAATTTTAAAACCTTTATAATTTTAATTTCAAACGTAAATAAACAGTGATCAAATGGTGAAAAAATTACAGCCACTGTTTAACTACTTTATAATAGGAAAAAACCGATCCTACTTTAAATGCGATGGCGCTACAAGTGATGTAATTTTGGTTATATTTTTAGAGTTGCCAAACAAACACAAAACAAAAATAGCAAAAAAATTCAAATTTATAATTTTTACTTATATTTCAGCTTTTTTTACAAAAATTAATAAAAAGGCATTTTTTTTTAAAGTTTAAAAGTTCGAACTATTAGGAGAAAAAAGTTCAAACATGAAGGTTGAAATTTTTGTGTAAAGTTCGAATGTCGGAACTAGCAGCCCTATTGAGGATAAAACATTTCAAATCAGACAGCTTTAAAACTGATATCTTAAACTCAGAGATCAGGGGGTATGAGTGATTTACATGCTCATTAAATGTTTTTAAAGTTTTCAAAAAATCTTTACTACTTGTTTGGCAACCAATTTATAACCTGTATAAAACATCGTCGCTTTAAGTTAATTTCAAGCATTTGCTTTTATTAGATAAAATAGCAACTGCCAAGCTGTAAATGCGGACAAGCTGTTACGCGTTAGGGCCTCAAACACACTTTCAATCTTGATAACAAAAAGGTCTTGTACAATTATTTTGTAAATTCTTTGTCCTAAGTTTGAAAAAATCATGGTATCATTTTTGTCAAACACTCTCAGTGTAGATCGAAATGATAATTTCGCAGAGACTTGACAAAAAAAATAAAAAGGATGAGCTGTGAATGAACTATTTGCTTTACGCACAAGCTAATGAAAGTCAAAGATTGAAAACCGTCATCCAGCAAAATACACTATAAATTGTATGTCTGATAGTGTAATATATGATGTGCAGAAACAAAAAACGTCATATACATAATAACATTAGGAATGGCTTTTTTACTTTATTTTTTACTTACCAGAGTAAGTTAATTTTTATCTAAAAGTAAGTTGCATAGGTAATTTTAAACGTTTTATGTAAATTTACATTGTTTCAAAAAATTACATTACATTTTTTGTATAAGTAATTAATTTTTTTGAAATGACTTTTACTTTATAATGTAGGCTTTTTTACTTTCAAAAGTAAGTTATGTAAAAAAAAGAATACATCAAAAAGTAATTTACGCTTACATGTAAAAGTAAGTCACATGAAAAAGCTGTTTACTTTTTTCCATGCTTTATATAAGGTTACTTTCTATATATATATATATATATATATATATATATATATATATATATATATATATATATATATATATATATATATATATATATATATATATATATATATATTATATATATATATATATATATATATATATATATATATATATATATATATATATATATATATATATATATATATATATATATATATATATATATATATATATATATATATATATATATATATATATATATATATATATATATATATATATATATATATATATATATATATATATATATATATATATATATATATATATATATATATATATATATATATATATATATATATATATATATATATAATGTTTGTGTGCCACAAAACTTGAAATCAATTTTTGAAAGCTTTTTTCTCAACCAATTTTGCTCAAATTTTGCACACTTAATCATTTTCGATGACAATACAAGGAAATGGAAAAATTTGACCAAAAAAAGTTAATTAAGTTAACAAAAATTTAATTTGTATTTCCCCATATATTTTATTTATTTGATATGAATTGCGTATTACGTCACAAAAATCATTAATTTGCAAATTATTTGCAGTTTCGAAGACATTAAAGCGCAACGATTCAAAACCTGTTGTTTTAAGTTATTAAGTAATAAGTCTTAAGTTATTAAGTTAAAAACCTATTGTTTTAAGTTATTAAGTTAATAAGTCTTAAGTTATTAAGTTAAAAAAGAAAAATTTAGTAAAAACAGTAATTTTTATATTTAAAAAAAACAAAAACAGTAATTTTGCCTTCTACAAAAGATAACAAAAAAAGAATTTCTAGGCCCAATAGAATTCTGCTTGCATAAAGCATGGATTTGAAAAAATAATTTTTTTTTGATTTACTAGTTTACATTTAAAAGTTAATTACTTTTGAAAATTACATTACATAATATAAAAGTTCCTCAAATTGTATTTACATTTACCTATAAAAGTAACTAATTAAAAAATAATAATATTAAAAAAAAACTTAAATATGAAAGTATATTACACAAAAGTAATATGCTACTAAATGTAAATTAAATTTACAAATAAAATTTATTTTAAAAAGGAATTTTTTATTTTAAAAGTAATAAATCTTAATTAAAAATTAATTAAAATAAAATTTAAATTACATAAGCTTACATTTTATACAACTTGTAAACTAATTTATATAAAGTAAGTAAGTAAATTTACTTATATTCTACAATAACTTTAACAGGATCTTGTACAACAGTAATGCAAAAAAGTAAAGTCTAGAATTCAGACAAAGCTGAAACATGGCAGGCTCAGAAAGGGTAGACTATTTGAAAGGCATAATTGGCATAACTGTTAGTTCTTCTTAGAGGTTTTTTGCGTAAAAGTTTTTATTATTAAAAAACAAAGGAGGAAAAATTTAAACCAGTCCTGGATTATGGGGGCTACAACCCCATGTCCCGCAGATTTAGGAGCTCCGAAATTTTGACGAGGATGCTTTATTTTTGTAAGACTTTTTCGCCACTTTAATAAGAAAAAAGGTCACCTGCTCAAAAGTATCACCAGACCCTGCAAGTCTTAATCTGGCTCTGGTTTTAAAAACTACGGTATTTTATGGGCGAGAAAAATTTAGAACAATTTATGTAAATATCTTTATCTGCGTGTAGTATTAGTGGCCTAACTACAGCAAGGCCAGTGTAAGCAACATTTACTGTCCCTCCAGCAACTAGGCCCAGGGCCTCAAGAATTAGGAGCCTCAAGATGTATTTTAGGAGTTTTTTTTTTTTTTTTTTTTGTAAAAGTTATTGCTCCAGAGAAACAGATATTGGGCACCTGGAACGTATCCCTACTGGCAAAAAATATTTTGCTACGCCACTGTGTAGTATACGTATAGCCCGAGCAGTAGTTAAGCAATGATTTATTGGTAGATTAAGAAATAAAACTTTTTATTTGAAAGGTGGTTGTTTCAACATTTTCCTAAACATTCGAATGTGATATAAACAAGAGCATACTTAAGTTTGGCACTTATGTATGTTTTTTTTACCAAAAGTATATTTGTTAACCAAAATCATTGGTATTTCATAATTATATAAATATTACATCTCAAAATTTACGCAAGTAAACATGATTATACTATTGATTATCCATAAAGTCTTTAAATGAGTTTAATATGGTTTTTAACAACACATTAAAAGATCTCATTTGTACGTAACTATTAATAATGGTATTAATTAAAGATGCTGTTGATTAAGTAATAAATCGCCGCATTTTCAAATTATGAAACCTTTTTACATTGGTTTTGACGTGGTATAATACCACGCTATACTTGTAATTTAAAATTAAATCTTATATTATGTTTAATTTATATTTTAGTGGATAATTTTTTTTAAACCATTTTTGTAATAAGTTAAAAAAATAAAATTATTCAAATTTTTTTCGTGCAATATTTCTTCTGTTTTAGTTATTTTAGTAAAGGATTTCTCTTTTTCTAAAATAACATACTAAAACAGGAGAATTTGACATTTCAGCTACGTATATATTAATTTTATAAGTATATTCCCAAAAAATACAAAACTATAATTGTCAACTAAAAATAACTTTAAATAATATAAACTCAAACTTCAGAAAAACACATGATCATCAATTTTTAATGAAAAGTTTTTAATGACTTTATTATTGACGGATATTTATGGGCTTGGCAATAAAACTATTTTTGTCATCCGCCGTTTGTATATTTTACAAAAGAAAAGTAACTATTTGTCACGGCAAATTTAGAAAAATAAAAAATTTTAAAAATTAAAAATCAGTCACTGCATGAAAGAATTCCTTTATGTAATAAAAAAAAACAATAACCAATGACCAAATTAATTTTGAAAAAAAAAATAATTTGATAATATTGTTTGGAAAATACGAATCATCTTGTAGACTAAAGTCACTTAAAAAAACTTCATTTTCTTCATTATTCTAAGACAAATTTTAACGACGAAGTCCGCGTTACTAGATTACTTACTCACGAAAAAGAGTTACATTAACTTTCGCTCCGAACTTTTGAATGAGGAACAGAACTTGATTGTCAGACAAACTTATGACTTAATTGAATTGGTGTCTAATATTAGTCCATTTTTGTTACTTGCACTTTTTTTCATATTTTCATTTAACTTATGTCGATCTCTCTGTGTACGACAAAAATAAAACTAGTCCAACTTTCTTTCATTATTTTTTGCCATAAAGTAGATTTAAACTAGTCAAAGAACAATACTTGTCTAGCACTGATTTTCTACTCAATTCTTATAACGCGCAAAATCAAGTTTAATAAATTTTATCACCAGAATGCGCCCAAGTCTATAAAATGTCAGCTTAGTACAAAAGTTAAGTTGACGTGTGCTCAGAATGTGAGAACTTGGGATCAAAAATACGCGACAAAAACTTAAACGACAATGCTAATTGAGTGGCGGCAGCGCAGCTATTGGTCCACAAAAGACGTGCTAATAAATTTTATGATAAGATTAGAGAAGTAACTAATCTTTATAATACAAATCCAAACGTAGCCGTACTATGTTTTGACTTCATGCAAAACCTCCCTCTTTCGCACATACCTGTTCAAGAGGTATTTTACTATCGTCAGCTTTGGGTAAATACCTTTGAAATTCACAATCTGTGAATTTCAAAAAAAAACCGGCTAAGATGACTGGCATCCAAAGTAAATAGTTTATAAACTATAACTGTTTAAAACTTAAACATTGATTATCTCGAAATGAAAATATCGGACTAGTACTTCTTTTCACCCATTCTATTAAAGATAATATTTTTAAATCCCCTAAATAATTTGGGAGGTTGCTTAGAGATTATTGCATGACATTAGAGACTTGTTAAATAACTTAAATTTAGTTTAAAATGTTAAAAAAATTGTATATATAAATGCAGGCCTGATTTTAAATATATGTGCATGGATTCTAATTGTTTAAATATTGTGGTTTGCACTTTCGTTAATTTTTTTACTTTAAATTTTTGAAATTTAAAGTAAAAAAAGTAACAAAAATTTACTAAAAAAAAAAGAAATTGTTGTTATTCCATCTATATGATGAAATAACATCAAGGCACTTTTTTTCACAACCGACCATATAATTTTAAATTTAAATATGTGCTTTATTGAACCACCCTACTAAATTCGCTATATTAAATGAATTAGAATAAACAGTTATTGTAAAAAGCAGCAGCATAGCTACAAATATGCAAGGGTCCTTTACAGTAAGCTTTTATCAGGACCACTAACCTATTTTCTCCCGACAAAAAAATTAATATTAAAACAAATAAATCAAAAAAATGCCTTTTCAAAGCTTTTTTGCAAAAAATCTTTTTTTATAAAAAGTTATAAACTTCAACTTTAAAGAAAAACAAAATATTAGAGAAAAAAAATAATGATACAACCACCATTGCCCAGGAAACAAATTTAACATGCCTGTTCATCGGGACTATACAAATGCTGTCAAGATAAAGTAAAATCAAAGTACAGTCTGAAAGATAAAGTAAAATTAAAAAAAAAAAAAAAGGGAGATTCAAAAAAAGTGGAGTTCTCCAGTTGGTTCTGAAAACAATTTTAAGATACTACAATTTATGTAC
Organism: Hydra vulgaris; assembly: GCF_038396675.1. Classification (NCBI taxonomy): domain Eukaryota; kingdom Metazoa; phylum Cnidaria; class Hydrozoa; order Anthoathecata; family Hydridae; genus Hydra; species Hydra vulgaris. The sequence goes on from NC_088930.1 coordinate 52,761,851, forward strand.
TTTTATTAAATTTACGCAAATGCTGGAAGTTTCAGAGCTCTAGCTAGACAGGAAGGTAGTGAAAAATCAATCGCAAGATTCTGGGACAACTGTTAACCGACAATCAACTTGTGAAGTCAAACTAACGTTTGAAAAAAAATTGCAAGTTTATTCTAAAGCACTATTTTAATTGAATAAGATTTTATTTTTCTAATCATCCTTGTGCGGGTTGGACACCAATGCAACAAAAAGGAGGTTATTAGGGTGTCCACAACCTATAGTAGAAGATTGAACAGCTTTCCTTACCATCTTTTTATAAATAGATTATATATGACAAAACGCAATAAAAGATTATATCTGATAAAAACTCCTTTAATCATATAGATTATATCAGATAGTTTAACTGACTTATAATTTTTTGAAAACTGTTTTAGCAGCCGATGTCCTTGCGGATACCAAATTTCTTGCGTCATATTACCATGAATTACCCATAGCTTAGAAATTGTCCCCCTTCACCCCCTCCCTCCCGTCATAGTTACATTATGGCCACTAACTTATTTCTGCTCAACAAAAAAAAAGAAAAAAATCTATGATTATTTAGCAGCCCCTAATAGCACTCTTGCGGCAGGGAGCCCGTCTCTACACTACTGGTATACCGGCATGTTGACTATATTTGCACCTAATTATGATAGAACTACCCTTTATGATATAAGTTTAAAAAAATCGTTTCCCAATTCCCTACCACAAACACTGCCCACATACATCAGAGTATTATCTGAAGTATTACCCAGATGTTTCCTCAGACAATGGATTTAAATACACATCTCAAATTTATGTTAAATAAACATAAAATGACGGTTCTTTGAGAAAGTAAATAATATTTTACTTACATACAAAGTAAAGTATAAAATTTCAAAGAAAAAAATTACTTTTATTTGTAATAGTAAATTACAATTTTTTTCAAATACTTTTATGTAAGCTGTTTTTGATAATTTGTTACTTTTACACGTAAAAGTAATTTGTTGTCATGATGTTGTTTTATTTTACTTTGAAAAGTAATTGTTATGTTTTTTAAATATTATATTTACGTAAGTTTACTTCATAAATAACTTTTTTTACATATAAAAAGTAAATTACGTTTCAATGTAATTTTTTTACATAATTATAACCAAAATTACTTTTCTAAGTTGTTTACTTTACACAACTTACCATTAAAAGTAAGTTACATTTACAAATAAAAGTAAAAATGCAAATAACTTTTATTTGTAAAAGTAAATTTCTTTTTCAAGTAACAGTTACTCATTTAAAAAACTTAATTTTAAGTAACTAAGTTTTACACGTTGTATAATTTATATAAAAAAAAACAACGAATTACTTTTAAATGTAAGTATATTTTTATAGGAGTTATGTAAAGTAATTTACGCTTAAAAGTAATTCGCGTTTTTACATCAAAATAAGTAAAAGTGCCACCCTTATTGACAACGTTTTACATGGGATGCTGATAAAAGAGCTTAACCATATTTTACATAATAATGCCAAATGGCAACAAACAGTAAAAAGCAGATAGCTTTCATTAATAAATTGTCATCTTGCTTCAATACTGGGCCAAGATGACAATTTGTTAAGGTTTTGAAAAAATAATTTTTTTATTTTTTTATTTGAATAAGTAAATGTTAATATATTTAATATCACAAAGGACTACTCTAACATGTTTATGTAAAATTAATTTTACTATCATTGAAAATAAGCTAATAAGCAATAAAAATTGTTAACATAGTCATCTTGCGCCAGTCTTCCCTACTTGTTTTGCATGAGTTAATATTCAATACTTTTATATTTAATTATAGATGTAATTTTAAATTTATACTTCAAATTTGAATTTATTCTTAACGTCAACAATACGAAAACAGCTAATTAATACAAAAACGTAAATGCGTACAAACCGCGTTTTCTCGTACGTCAGTTGCAAATTTGTTTGTGTAGTTTTGTTCATTGTGTTTATTTGATTTGCAGTTTTGTACTACGCAGCTCTTTGTTTGTTTTGCAGTATGGGTAAAAAAGGCGATCTTTTACCATGTAAAAAAGTAAAGGCCCTCTCATTAATACTAAAATATTTAAAACCGCGAAAGATTGAAAGTTTTTAAAGTTTAGAAACTTTAAATTGCAGGCTTGTTTACATTTAAATAATAAATTAAAAAATTAAAATATTATATTAATGCTGGCCCCTATTTTTTAAAAATAACCCCCCTTTTCTGCGCTAGCGAATTAGCTCCACTACGCTTATCCTTATTTTAGTCAGTCGATGCGGCAACACTCCGCTGCGCCTGTCCCTACTTAAGTCAGTCGATGTATGCGCACTCCACTGCGCCAATCCCTATTTAAGTTAGTCGATGTATACGCACTCCTGAAGTAGCTTTTCTTAATCAACTATGTCTATTTTATAAAAATTATGTTTTGTCCTTGGATAACTTTCTTTATAACTATTTTATTACTTTTTTTGGGAAGAAAATAATTTTTAAGTAAATAATTTTTAAGTAAAAAACATTTTAGAAACTCTAATCGTACAACGAATAAAGATAAAAATTAAGTTAAGAGACGAATGAAACCGAAAAGACAAAAATGCAGTCTTTTTTCAGCAGAAAGAAAATTAATCTAAAAATCAGTTTTGTTAATCCAAAACTGAAAAAATTGTAATGCTTCTGTGCACACTCTTCGAATGATGTTTCTGTGCACACTGTTTGAAGAAAATTAAAGGATTTAGGTTTTAAGCCATGCCTGAAATGGATCAAAAAGTGGCTCAAAGAATACGTAAACTTCTGGAACTCCGTAAGTTGGTATTATTTTAAAAAAATAGTTCCCTATCAAAACTCTAATATTCGCCATTTTTTTAACACTTTTATGTTTTGTTACTTCAAGCAATGTTAATATTGAAAACGACATGGTTTTCACGGTCGCAGCGCTTATTTTTAAAATAGGATTTGAAAGTGACGATAATGAACACTTAGTTGCGAATATTAGAAATCCTTCAAATTAAAATTCTAAACAGCATTGATAGCTTAAGTGATTAATTACTTCCTAAAATCTTGCATATAAGATCTTTCAAAATTTAAACAAAATAAATCAGTCAAAAATTGCTTTACAGTACTTTAATTAGCATTAGCTCCTTCTAAACTTCATGGCTATTCAATTCCCCTCGATGATTGAGTTTGATTCTATTACTCTGACCCATATTGAATTAAGATTTGCAAATAATTTGGACGCTACCATTCGTTGGTGCAGAGAGCTTGATTTGATTACAGAAACAATGCCATGTCCTTTATGTGCCAAACCTTGCATACAGCAAAATTACTCACGGGCTGTGGACCTTGTTATTTGGAGATGTACGCTTAAACGCTGCAAAAGAACTTTCAGTATTAGAAAAAGCAGTTTTTTTGAAAAATCTCATTTGGAATTATGGCAAATTATCGGCATAACGTACATATGGTGTTGAAGCGCCGGGTCGAGCCGCGGATTACACAGGTCTACAAAAAAAAACTTTTTTTCTGTTGCATGAGATATTTAAACTGATTTTTATATATTTTTAAACGCTGAATTTAAATGTAAGGTCCGCTTTTGTTGGCAAGCTCTAATTTTTTTGCAATAACCAATTTATTTATTTTTTTAAATTTATGTTTTTCATAGGTATTTTTATTCAATAGTTATAAAAAAAAGTAACTATATCATTGTTTTTATTAGATCAAATATATAATATGATGGCTTTTTTAAATCGACGTAAGTGCAAGCATAATCCTAACTCATTCTGTTATATCTGTGGTTGCTATACACTTGTTCGACAAAGATGAAACATTAATAATTTTGTAAAACTAGCATATAAATGATATTTTAATATTAAACTTGACATACAAAACAAAAAATGGGCTTCATATACTGAGTGCCATATTTGTGAAGAAAGTCTTCGAGATTGGAAAAAAGGGAAAAGAAAGAATTTACCTTTTGGGGTCCCCATGGTTTGGAGGGAACCACTAAACCACATTGACGACTGCTATTTTTGTCTTGTTAATACTACTGGTATTGGCAAAATAAAGTGGCAAAAAATAGCTTATTCCAACAATCCTTCTGCTATTTTACCAATTCAACATTCTAAAGAGATTCTATTTCCAATTTTTAAAGGTTTATTTTTGTCAGAAGACGAGGAAAGTATGTCAGCTACAGAAACAGAAGAATTTTTACCAGATTTTGAAGACTTCTCATCTAATGCTAAACAATTCAATTTGCCTCAGTGTTTTAGTCAGACAGAACTGAATGACTTAGTTCGTGATTTAGGACTTTCTAAGCAACCAGCAGAAGTATTAGCATCACGTTTAAAGGAAAAAAACCTACTTGATAGTTTTGCAAAAGTTTCTTACTTTAGAACAAGAGATGAAAACTTTGTTAATTTTTTTCAGAAGTCAATTTATTTGTTTACTGTAATGATATTTCAGGTCTCCTATTACAGTTAGGTATTTTTGTATATAATCCAACAGAATGGAGTCTTTTTATTGATAGCTCGAGACGAAGCCTCAAATGTGTCATATTGCACAATGGAAATATTTTTGGTTCTGTACCTATTGGTCATTCTGTTTATTTGCGAGAAACTTACGATGACATAAAATGGTGCTTTACTTGATTAAATATTACAAGCATAACTGGATTATTTGTGTATGTTTGTATCTAAAAATGGATAACTTTCTACTTGGTCAGCAGAAGGGTTTTACAAAGTTTCCATGTTATCTCTGTATGTGGGATAGTCGAGCAAAAAATCAATACAGGATACAAAAAGAATGGCCCATTCGCAAGACTCTCATAGTAGGCATGCAAAATATTGTGAATGAACCCATTTTTAGTCGAAATAAAATAGTTTTTCCACCCCTCCATCTTTAACTTGGATTCAACAATTTGTTAAAGCACTGAAAACTGATAACGATTGCTTTCAGTATATAATTACATCATTACCAGGATTTTCAATAAAGAAAAAAAAGCAGGAGTTTTTAATGGGCCACAAACTCGCTATCTTATAAAAGATTCATTAAAACAATGAATATCAAAGAGAAAACGGCTTGGTTGTTGTTTGTGGTTGTTGTAAAAAACTTTCTGGGAAATAAAAAAGCAGAAAAAATATACAGATTTAGTTGATGAAATGTTGGAAACCTTTTGTGATCTTGGATGCGTAATGAGTATAAACCTTCCTTACATAAATAGTCATCTTGACCAGTTTCCTGAAAATCTTGGAGATGTGAGTGAAGAGCAAGGAGAGCTATTCCATCAAGATCTTATGACTATCGAAGATCGTTACCAAGGATGATGGGATATACATTTGATGGCAGACTACTGTTGGGGCATCAAGCGAGAAGACTCAGGCAAAGTTTATAAAAGAAAGAGCAGCAAGCAAAAGTTTCTTCCTGATTAAATAGTTATAATTAAACAATATAATCTGCAATCTTTTTTATAACTAAAGAAAAACATGATTTTTTTATTAATCAATAAAAAGTTGATAATTTTGATAGGACTTTATTTATAGGACGATTTTATAAAATGGTTATTTTAAACAGTTCACATTTATTTTCATGTGCTTTCTGCTTTTGTTTTAGTTTGGTCAATAACTTTTATTGTAAGAAATATATCCTAGCACTATCAAATAAGTTTCAAATCTGTATTCTTGAATTATTTCCAATGTTTTGTAAAAGAAAAAAATGTTTATCGCAAAGAATTTGTAGCTTTCCATAAAAATCTGATGTCAGATTTGAATTCAGCGTATCAAAGTTATGCAAGTACAAGTGTCAAATTTAATGAAATAAATTCTTTGTAGATCTGTGTTATCATATGAGGTGTTATCAATTTAATGCAATAAATTTTTTGTAGACCTGTGTTGTCTTATCAGGATATTAAACATTAATTGAACATTGGTAGTCAACATTCAGCTGTTGATTGGAACCAATTTTATCGAGATGTCTGTGTTTCCTATTTTATTAATCATCCGGAACCAATAGGAGGACCAGGACGTGTTGTTGAGGTTGATGAATCTCTGTTCTCAAAAAGAAAATATGAAGTCGGGCGCTTAGTACCACAGCAATGGCTATTCGGTGTTTATGAGCCGGGAACAAAGAAAGGTTTTTTAAGTTTTTTTTTTTAATTTTGTTATTTAAGTGCCTCAAGAAGACCTAACGGTTTTGTCACGGATCACCGCGGAAGTGCATTTAACTAGGAAGTTCACGCCTCTTTCCATACCGTGACGCGAAAATATGTCCAAAGCTCGTTTCGAACCTGGATCTCCTGCTTCTTGAGCAAGCACTCTAACCACTGCGCCACGGCCGCCTAATTCTCTTTGCAAATTGTAGCGCAGCAACTTTAATGCCAATTATAGACCAATAGATTCTTCCAGATTCAATCGTATGGAGTGACATGTGGACTGCATGCAAAAACTTACCAGCGCCCGCATACCTACATGGCACAGTTTCTTTTTTTTTTTAAATTTTTTGTGCTTTAATCTTTACAAATTCGTAATATATAATAGAATCTTTATAGAATAAGTATAATTTAAAAAAAAAATCGCAAAGTTACGTTATACAAAAAATATATAAAATAAAACTGTAAAGTTTTAGAAATTACTTCAAAGAATGCGGACAACTTGCAGAAGACCGACGGTCTTATCATCAAGACATTACAAGTTAACCACAGTGTAAATTTTGTTGACCCTCAAACAGGTGCAACAAGAAATCATATTGAAGCGATGTGGTGTCGAGCAAAAGCGAAAATTAAAGCGATGATGGGACCTACCAACCGTGAGATGGTTCCAGACTACTTGTAAGAACATATGTGAGCGCAGCGTTTTAGAGAACACCGTTTCTTTCATTTTTGGAATGAAGTTGTTTCAAGCTATCCTGTCTAATCTCTGCTAACAAACGTTGTCTTTGTCAAACTCATTTTAATATACTAGAAAACTATTTAAAATTGATTTATAAAAATGAGAAATTAGTAATTACAAAATTATAAAAACGTTTTCATTAATAAAAATGGCTACTGTTGTAATAGTTATGTGTTTAAAAACTGCATTTGTTGCAGCAATGTTTTTATTTTAAGTAATAAAAACCAGGCTATTCACTACTAACATGGAAATGGTTTTTGAATCATGGAATTAAAACTAAACATGTTAAGAAAATGGCAAATATAAGCGTTTTGATAGGGCATTTTTTCCCTACCAATTAGTCAAAGTTAGAGCACTTTGAGTTCGTAAAATAAAAAAATGAAAACCAATTTTCTTCATTTTAAACAACGATCTTTCATAATCTGCAATAAAATAAAAAAAAGGAGGGGGAGAGAGGGCGCGAAAGTGCACTAGAGCCATATATATTTGATTTGTATTTTTTATGCATATATACATATTTTGTATTTTTTAACGGGTGATGCGGAAGTTATCGGACAAAATAAGAACGTCAATAACTTATTTATAAATAAAAAAACAAACTACTATTATATTTTTTTAAAATAAAGCATTTATCTTTTAATAAAAATGTATTATTTTTTATATGAAAAAACACCACCATCTGCAATTGATCTCAATTTTGCTCTGACGCCTTTCATATGCGACTGTAAAAAGTTTAAATCAATTCTTGTATTTTTAGTTGTAGTTGTAGTTTAATGCGATCAATCAAAACTTGCTCTGTTGAAGCTTGCCAATCTCCCTCGTAAACCTTCTGCGCCAAATGTCCCCAAAAATTTTCAATTGGTCGTGCTTGAGGCACATTTGGGGGATTGGATTCTTTATCAACGTAATAGACATATTGGTCCATCCAATTTAGAGAATCTTTAGAATAATGAGAACTTGCTGAATCTGGCCAAAATAAATAGTTAAAGTCTCCATGATACTTGTGAATAAATGGAAGAAGTCGTTTTTCTAAACATTCATTAATATAGATTGATGAACTGATCGCTACAGCCTTGGAAGTGCGAAACAATGGCTCGGACATACCACGGTCAGATATGGCTATCCACATTAATAATTTTTTTGGAAATTTCTCTTTTCCTATAAAACGAACACTTTCTGGGCATGTCTTTTTGTTGTTTGTGTAGTATCCAGAATTTCCAGGCATGTTGTCCCCTGTAAAACAAAAGTATTTTTCGTCATCGATGACTAGAAGCGATTTTGTGTTATGGAGTTGGTTAACTAGTTTCCTGCTTCTTTTCTTTGCCTTTATTTGTTGTTCTATAGTGTATTTTGGAGTCTTTTCACATTTTCTATATTTAATATTCATTTTTTTTAACTGACGAGCAATTGTCGATTGATTTACACCGAATTTAATACCTATTTTTCTATGACTGACCCCTTTTCGATTGTTGACAAGTCTCGTTAATTCGGCTTTCTTTTCTCTGGTCCAGAATGTCGGACGACCAGGGTGCTTTCTATCAAAAAACGATTGAACAGTTTCAAGTCTTTTTAGGTTATCATATATTGTACTTTGAGCAAATCCGTCCTTTTCAAAATGATTTACGATTTTTTATATCTTTATATTAGGTTTATTTACAAAAAACATTTTTAGTCGCTTTTGAAAAGATTCTCGTTCAGCTGCATTTAACCTCATTTTAAATAATTGTGTTTCAAATATTAAAGGTTATATTTTATAGAACGTTTATGCCTACGCATAAAACTACAAAAACTAATTATTATGCCCAAATAATAAAATTAGGATTTGTCCGATAACTTCCGCATCACCCGTTATGCATATATATATATATATATATATATATATATATATATATATATATATATATATATATATATATATATATATATATATATATATATTACCAACTATATTTTTATTTACCTCGTATATTTTAAACTTTATATTTATGAGTTAAATTTGTATATCTTTAATGCCAATCAGTGATTGGTAACTTGTAATTACTTTGTAGTTGTAAAATAAAACATGTATAAAAAAAATATATATAAAATGAAAAATATACACATATATATATACAGAGAGAAAAGAGAATGACCAACTTAAATTACTTGTGATACGTGTGATATGATACAATCATAGAAACATAGACCTTTATTTTTTAGACAGTTATAACCATTTTATAATTAAATTTTCGTGGTGTTTTTTTGACTTTACTTTAGAATGGAAAAAAAAAACAACTAAAAAAATAGAAAATTTAACGAAAATTAAAAAACAGAGGAGCAAATGCAGAAAACACCGTTTATGGAATGATGAATTGATGATATCGGCTATTAAAGCTGTCAAAAATGGAGTTTCACAGCAAGCAGCATGTAAAGTTTTTGACATTCTAAGATGTTCGTTACAAATTTGACTTTTTGGAGTAACAGAAATGGGAGCCAAACCTGGGCATCCAACTATTTAAGATGAAGAAGAAGAAAAGAAATTAGTTAATTTTGCATATAATCATGGATGTTTAGAAATCGGATTTGGTCAATTGTAATTTTTAAAAAATGCTGAAAATTTTGCTTTAAAACATAAAAAACATTCAAGAATGGAACTCCTACAGAAAAATGGTAGCATGGGATCTGCAAAGGGCACAAAGATTTAACTTGACTTCAACCAGAAGGTACAGCAGCTATTAGACATCGGCATATGAATGTTTGTAAAGTATCGAAATATTTTTCCATTTTTAAAAATGTGTTAACGGAAAATAACCTACTTCAGAAACCGCAAAACATTTGGAATATGGATGAGACTGGGATGCAGTTTGGTTATCGTCCTGGAAAAATAGTTGCTAAAAAAAGGGTTAAGTATCTACAATGTCGTCAATCAGGTAACAGGGAAACAATCAGAGTAATAGCTTGTGTCAATGCAATGGGTAACTCTTTTCCACCACGTTTCATATTTAAAGGAAAAACTACTAAGTCTCTCTCAAGTTTTTAATTTAAAAATGCCCCAGAAGAAAGTACATGGAGTGTTTCAGACAGTGGTTGGACAAAGCAAGACATTGCATTTCTATGGTTTACAAAGACATTTTTTTCAGAAAAATTGGATTTTTATAAATGTATATGAATTTGTTCACTCGGACAGTTTGAAAAAAATCTTTTTTTTCATCTAAAGTTAATTTTTACGGTTTTAACAAAGCTTTTATCGCTTTTGATACTACTGCCCCAAATGGGGCAAGCGATCAGTGGAATGTAATTTGGCACGAAAAACAAATAAGCGTGGCGGGGGCGTTCTTATTTATGTTAAAAATAATTTACAATATTTTACCCGGCATGACATGCGCATCACTGATGCTGATAAAAAAAAGTAACCGCAAAAATAAATTTATCTACTTATTGGGTGATCTGAATTTGGATTGTTTTCAATACCACGTCAATAATAACATTAAAAAGTTTTATAATGGCATTCTCGAAAATGGTGCGATTCCTTTGATTAGCAAACCGACAAGAATTACTCAATCAAGTGTTTCTTTAATTGATAATATTTTAACCACTGATGTTTTTAACGTATCCTTAAAAAAAGCCATAATTAAAAATGACATGTCTGATCATTTTCCTGTTTTCTTTTCTATAAATATAGATAATAAATTACTTCCTAATGAAAAACGAGTTTTCAAAAAGCAAATTTTTACAAATAAAAACCTTAAATCTTTTAAAGAACAATTATCTTTAATTGATTGGAGCTTTATTAACGCCTCTGGTAATACAAACTTAGTTTATAAGTCCTTTTTTAAAACTTTCTATGATATTTACGACACTAATTTAAATCTCAAACTAAAAGTATTAAATCGCCTTGGATTACAAAGGGTTTGCGTAAGTTTTCAAAAATTAAACAATAATTATACATTAATTACTTGAAATGTAAAACAAATGAAAATAAAATTATATATAAAAATCACGCTAAACTTTTTGAAAGCCTCAAAATTAAAAAAAAATTAAAAAATAAATTATTTAAATTTACTAGATAAATATAAATTAAATTTTAAGCGCACTTGGTTTATAATAAGAGAAATTACCGGCAGCAAAAAAAATACATCTCACCTTTTGCCAAACATGGTTATTGATTTCAAATTTGATATCAATTAAACAGGGAATTTTTCCACAAGCTCTAGAATTAGCAAAAGTCATACCAATATTAAAAGGTGGTGACGTTGAGAATATAAGTAACTATCGTCCAATTTCACTACTTTCTGTATTCTAAAGTTTTAAAAAGAATTTTGTACAATAAAATTTATAATCATCTTACTATAAACAATTTATTATACAGCAATCAATATGAATTCCAAAAAAACAATTCCACTGAACATGCCATTTTACAATGTACAAGAAATATATCTGACTCATTTGAAAAAAAGCTTTTGATACTATTGATCACAAAATTCTTTTTTAAAAGTTGGAGTGGCACGGAATTACTGGAAATATATTAATTTGGCTTAAAGTTACCTAAATAATCGGAAACAATTTGTTTATGCAGATGATAATGTATCATCTAATTTGTTAAATATTTCATGTGGAGTTCCTCAAGGATCCATATTAGGATCCCTCCTATTTCTAATATATATTAATAATCTACCAAAAGCTTCTAACCTAATGACAATTATGTTTGCTGATGATTCTAACTTATTTCTTTCTCATAAAAACATTTTTACACTTTTTAGCAACATGAACATTGAACTAGCCAAAATTTCCGAATGGTTTAAATTAAACAAACTATCATTAAATATTGATAAAACTAAATAGATTCTTTTTCATCCTTATGGTAAAAAGCACCAGCTGCCTAGCAACTTACCCTTTCTTTTTATCGATAACATAATTATTAAAAGAGTTCTAGTGTTAAGATTTTTAGGTGTATATATCGATGAAAATCTTAATCGGAAAAGCCACATTGCTAACTTGTGCAATAAAATTTCAAAGAGTATAGGCATTTTATACAAAATAAGAAACTTTCTAGATAAACATACCTTAATTCATTCATATTACTCACTAATTCATTGCCGTATTAATTATGCAAAGATTGCTTGGGGTAGCACTTATAAAAGTAAACTTAAACCTCTCTATCGGCAACAGAAACATGTAGCACGCCTAATAAATTTCAGGGACCGTTTTGCTCACGCCAAGCCTCGTTTATATGATATGAAAGCACTCAATATATATGAGTTAAATTTTTTTAATATTCTTTGTTTTATGTATTAATGCAAGACCCACATATCACCCGTTTCTTTTCGTAACTTGTATTTACAAAGAGATAGAAATAAATATATTTTAAGGAACGATAATTTAATTCGACAACCATTTTCTCAAACCAATTTTGGAAAATTTTTTGTTTCATTTCGCGGACCATTTTTATGGAATAGTATAGTTCTAAATACTTCTAAAGATCTTTCTCAAGAATGTAATTTTGATTCTTTTAAACAAAATTTTAAAAAAACTCATTTTTTAACTGATAATATACTAATTTACTTTTAAATTTTAAAATTTTTTGAAAATCCCTAATCTATATTAGTATATGTATATATTTAATGTATATTCATTTTTATTTATTTTTTTCTTTGTTTTTTTATCCAGAAGCAATTAGCAATTTCTCTGTGACAAGACCTGTTGATCTTCTTTGAGTAATCTGCGTTCTTTATATTTATTTTTAATATTTATTTCTTAACGATAACTTGACTTGTTAACTTTTATTATTGTAACAAAGTTTTGTTTATTTAAATTGTAATAAATATTGTAATAAAGAACAAAAAAAAAAAAAAAAAAATTTGAAAAATAAATTTGTTTTCAAAATTTGGTGCCAAAGGCACCTTAAGGAAAATTCAACAAACCTTGACACAAAATAGGCGTTATTGAGCCCAACATAAATTATTGTAACTTTGGAACTAATTATCCAAATTTAAAAAACGAACTTATTCTGAAAACGTCTTTATTATCCGCTATCTTTATCATACTTTGATATTAATTATCTTTATTGTATTTTATTAATTAAAGCCTGAAATGATAATAGTAAAATTACGTAAAGTATAAGTGCCTTGTTAAAGATTTAAGGCAATAATATAAGTTGATTCCGCAGCACAGATAATGGTTTACAAATAAGGAACCTTTTTGCAAGATAGGCTCTATGCCAAACAGCACGGTCTTTTAAAGCTTTTTTTGGAAAAGCAAAATACCCCTTTATTGGATTGGCCGGGTAATAGCTCAGATATGCGCTATTACCCGTTTACATTATTGAAAACGCGGGAGAGCTAATGAAAAGGGGAGTGGCGAAAGTTCTGACCAAACACAACTCTTAGAAAAGATCATTCATATGCAGTACATACCTTCTAAATCTTTAAATACTGAAGGCATGCTATACAGAATAAAAGCTGTAATTACATTTAAAGGTCCCTCTATCTAGTAAGAACAATTAAGCCATATAGTATCATACAATGTTAAGAATTAACAGTTTATCAAACTGATCACGATTGAAACTTAAATTTCGAAAAGGACACAAGTCTAAAACTTTAGTTTCATAAATAAATTTATTCAAAAAAAAAAAAAAAAAAAAAAGGGTTGCACAAAAAAAAAAGATCAACCAAACCAGAGGAAAAGAAAAAGTATTAGTTACACTGTTAGTAGCGAGTTTTGTCACGTGACATTTTATCGCGGAAAAAAATCGTTAATATATTTTTGAAAAACTTCGTCCAAAAAACGCCAGAAATGATTTTACGTAGGTGTTGAAGAATAAAAACCCACCCATGAAAATAAATAGTATATACGTACATGTAGATGTTATTTTTTTTAGAAAAGGTTGTATTACAATAATTTGTTTGGGGACGACGTTTTGGTTTAGAATTGATAAAGTTATTTAGTTTTAAATCTTTCAGTTTTGTTAAAATACAAGTAAGTTAAAATAATTCTTTCCTCCCCACGTAAAAACAAATTCTGCAACTATTTATTTATTAAGTAAATAAGTTTTTTTTTTTTTTTTGTAGTCTTATAGGGTGGGTTTTTTGTTTTCTAAGTAAAGATTATTATAATTTACCCCGTCCTTAGATATTTTTGGTAAATTTGCCGTTTCTTCTTTTACTTGACTAAAGATTTTTGCACACGTTGAATTCAATATTTTATATAGCTGAGATTTTATTATAAATTTTTACTAAAGGTATTCTAAAGTGAGTTTGTTTTGTGTTGTTAATGTGGTTTTTGCTAACCATTTGGTAATTGAATCACAGCAGTTTATCAGTAAGTCTTATTTGTAACTTACAATTTTTTTTTTTATACAATTTACTTAGTTTTTAAGTTTATATATATATTATATATATATATATATATATATATATATATATATATATATATATATATATATATATATATATATATATATATATATATATACATATATATATACATATATATATATATGTGTACATATATTTATATATATATAAATATATATATATATATATATAAATATATTATATATATATATATTATATATATATATAATATATTTATATATATATATATGTATATATATATATATATATGTATATATATATATATATATATATATATATATATATATATATATATATATATATATATATATATATATATATATATATATATATAATAAGTAAAAGACTTAAAATAATATATTTATGTTTATATATTTTTTCGAATTGATGACTGGAAAATCTTTATTTATTTAGATAAAATGATAAATGAAAGTATTTATGATTGGTATTTGGCTTTAAAAGATACATCTTATGATGCAATATATTGTAGATATTGTGTGGATTTTAAAGTTGAACTGTTCTGCTGCAAGAAAGCTTTAGCCAAAAAGATAAATAGATTAGTTGACACCATCAGAAAATTAAAGAAACAACGAAAAAATAAAAAATTAGCATTGTTATTAGGTAAAGCCTTTTTTCCACCTGTGGCAAATTTTTCTGATAATACAGTGAATGCATCCGAAATTCTTAAAGAAACAATACTGATAAGCGAAAACAAAATGCTTAAAAAAGAAAATAAAATTTTAAAAAGGAAAATGGAATCTATGATGGATTTACAAATGGATTATTTTACACATCTAAAAGATTTTGAAGATATGTCAAACAATCTAAAAATACTTATTTCAAAAAACTCTCTAATAGAAGCTGAATTAAACTTTATTAAAAAGTGTTATTGTGAAAAAGAAGAAAAGCTTAATAATATCGAAAACAAATTAGAGCTATTAAAGTCAAAAAAAGAATCATTTAATGTTAGAAATTTGAATAAAAAAATAAAATATCGTGCTGGAAATAAAAAAGAATAAAATAAATTCGTTAAAAATGAAGAAAAAATAATAATATTGCAATTAAAAAATATAAATAGCAGATACTAATTCAATTCTTGAAAACTCAGACATAAACATTTCTGAATTAACAAACGAAAAAATAAAGCTGCAATAAAAGTGAGTAATTTAAAAGTTATTTTGCAAAATAAAACCAACTATATTAATGACAACAATATGAAAGATGTTATAAGTTTAGAGAAGGAAGTTGTTTCGTTATATAGTAAGACAAACATTTTAAAAGAGGAGAATCAAAAATTGGTTTCTTTGCTGGATGATGACGAAGTAATAACATTTGAAGATGGCAGATACAGTGATGACATTCGAGAAACAATAATGAAACTTCTTTCAATGAACGTGAGTATGAATAGTGTCAACGTCAAGTCATAAAAGTAGTTTTAAACAAACTAGCCAAAAAGAACATATCTAGACTGCCATCAGCTGCTGTAAAATGTAGGTTAATGCAGGAAACTTCAATTTTAGGTCAATTTCAAGTTGTGAAAGCAATGCTTGAAAATAATTTGATAAATAAAAACTCTAATATAGGCAATTGTTTGCATGGTGATGGTACTCAGAAATGCCATAAGCATTATCAAAACTTTCAAATTACTACAACTAGTGGGAAAACTTTATCTTTTGGTCTGTCAGAAGTGGTTGGCAAAGATGCAGCAACTGTTTTGCAAAACTTTACTAATATAGTAGATGACATTTGTGGCGTTGTTAGCAACTCAGCTACTGAAAAAGAAATTAATTTTGCTAAACTAATAACATCAATAAAACATTAAAGGAAAAACTTTTGCCTATTGCAATTAGTAACTGGGATTTTCTTTCCTCAAACGTCAAAGACAATATGAAGGACATGAGTAATTTTTTCTGTAGCAAATGAAGTTGCTTGCTAATTTTGCTTCTGAAAAAAATAAATAAACTGTTTTAAATTCTTTTGAAAAAATTCTGCTTCAAAATGATTTTGAAACTGTTTTTGCTTTTAGTGGTAAAAAATGAAATGCCTTACATGTAGTTTGTACTACATGTAAGGCATTTCATTCAAGGGGTAGTGAGGAAGCTGGTGTTGCATCATGGTTTAATTCTTTTCTTTCCTCTCGTAACGATAAATCTTATTTTGTTCCATTTATTGGAAATCGATTTAATATTTTGTATTACAATGCAGCTGCCCTATACTATCATAAGGATTCTATAACATTTTCTTAATGCTTGGCCTAACCCTAATAATTTATTAAAAGCAATTAAGGAAGATATCACAAATCTTGTATTCATTGCTGAAGTCCGTGCATTAGGTATTATTGACAAACTACTTACCGGTCCAATGTGGAGAATTATTGAATCACTTGATAGTATATTATTTTTAAACCCCTACCTACTTCGCTTGAAAGTTAGACTTTCATCTCTTTGTATCGATGCATCTTCTTTATTGTTTGCTAATGGAAAAATTTTTGAGGATACCAATCTTCTTCATCAAGATGTGGTTTACACCAAGCTGTTTGAATGCACTCAAAATGATGAGTTTGATTCTTTAACTGTTCAATCACTTGAAATTATTTTCCACTCAATTCTTGTTATTTTGGAACGTCAGTGTGCTTATCAATTACCAGGTGGTAAATATATTGGAATCCATCTAATTCTGTTTCTGAAGCTGCTTCTAATGTCCCTGTCACTAATAAAGCATCAGAAAGCGACTTTGCCATTTTGGATTTAATGGTTCGCACAAAACCCAATGCAAATGTTCAAACTATCCAGGCTTTGACAATGTGGTCTCAGAACCAAACATTAGAATGGCTTAATAGTAAATCAGGTGAAGAAAGAAAACAATTGCTTGAATATTCAAGAACTAAAGTAACATTAATGAAAAGCAAGTATGATGAAAGAAAAGAAGCTCTTAAAAAAGATAAAGCTATGCACCTTCTAGCAAAGCAAGAAGAAAAAAATCGAGAAGAAATTAAACTACAACATAAAAAGGTTGCAGCTTGTAATGATTTGATAAATTTAAATGTAAGGGCATGGATATCATTAGAGGAAGCAGAGAAAACAGTTTCTAATATAGAAGAGCCATTGAAATCAAAAGTACTCCTTGCTCAACTTAATTTTTATCGCATAATCTTATGTGTTGAATGTGACAAAAAACATTTTTGTAAAACAAAAGTAGAAGGAAGCAAAAGAATAAACTTGTCTTCAGAGGAATTATATCAAAATCTTCTTATTGTTATTCAAGCAAATTTAACACCAAACAAACAATCTTTAAGTAATAATATAAGTAATAATTTAAAGCCTCGTACAATACGTGATGCTGCCGTTGAAAACAAAAAAAAAGAATTAATGGAAAAAATTCAGGATGCAAGACTAAACAAATTAATAGAGCAACAAAAAAAGCACTCCTTATCAAAATTTATTTACAATCCATCTGATTTTGTAGGTTTTTCTATACAACATTGTGTTAGAGAAAAAGATGCTCTTAAAGTATCTTGGGAACGTGCGCAAGTGGTTCAAATTGATCAATTAAACGGTAGAAGAACTACATACCTTGTTAAGTATGATAACGAACCTGATGAAGTATGGTCATTTCCTTTATTGATTGATTTTGAAAAAGGTGATCTTATTCTTTTTAGCTAGGCTTGCGAGGTAATTTTATTTAATGTAAATTTAGAATTATGTTACAGTATATATTAATCTTATTTCTTTTATTGTTATGTTCCAATAGTTTGTTTTTACTGCATTTGAGTTCAGTGGTTTTTATCTTTACAAATAGTATGAATCATATCTGATATGTTTATCTGTACCAATTTTGTTTATTTGTTGTTGTTTATTTGCAGCTTAACTGCACATTTTTATTATTAAAAAAAAAAAAAAAAAAGCTTATGCAAAAATACTATTACTTTTACATTAACTGCCTATCAAGTAAAGGAAAGAATCCAGAAATGGAAGGCTAACCTTAGGTTAATTTACTATTACTTTTACATGAACTGCCTATCAAGTAAAGGAAAGAATCCAGAAATGGAGGGCTAACCTTAGGCAACATGACAGCTCACGGATGGAGTGCAAAGTCCTATGGCTTACCTTCTCGTTGGTGCACTTCGTTAAGTAAGTTAGACAATTTTGTCTAATTTATGAACGGAATAGCCAAGGCAAATTATGTATAAAATTGTTTGTTAACAATACACACACAGCCTACTCTGAAGTTTGAATTGAAATTCGATAATTAAAATATTTTTTCTGAGTTCAAATAATTTGCAACATATAGTCAAATTTGGGTACATTAATAGTGCGATAATTTATTTCAAAGACAAAACGATTTAAAACATCTATTAAAAAGTTTAAGACAAATAGATAGATAAGATAATCCGTATAAGTATTTCCATCTCAATTTCTTAATACAAGAGGGGGGTAATAAAAGTGGATGGGGGGTTTAGTCAAGATTTAATGAACCGGGGGAGGGGAGAATCAGAATTTACACAGAAAGTTTTATTACTTAGCAGTAACTAGTATGTATTTTTTGATTTTTAAAGCTGATTTTCACTGATTTTTTTTTAGTTTTTCGATATAATTTTTTTGTTAAAACAAGTAAAAATTAATAAACGGGAGGGGGTCTTAATAAGCTTAGTATGGGTGGCAAAGTTTCCCAAAAATAATAAACGCCCCCCCCCCCCTTGAGTTAAGGACTCGAGAGTACACAATCAAATAAAGCCAAACACAATGAAATAGAACAATTCAACGAGTTTTTCATTCATTGTTTTCAAAATTTTTAAAAAGTTAAAAACCTTAACCCCATTAAAAAATATAACATTTTTTATATTATGATAGGTGCTGAAAACAATAAATTAGTCGAATCAGTAGACTATAAGTGGTTAAATCTTTTTTTGAATCTATAACAATACTGAAATTATTAACAAGTCTTTGACTAATTTCTTTTTTTGTTTGTGTAAAAATAAATTTTAGATTTATTTTTATTTTGTACGTATTTTGACGTTTTCGGCGTGTTTTATTTAGGTCCACGTTGTTCAATTGATAAATTATTAAAGAAAAATAAAATTAATTTAAGTTAATATTTATCATCAAAGTTTTGTTACGCTCAACGTATTATAAATTAAAACATTTGAAAATTTATTTTGTGTCAAAAAGGTTTAAAACATATTCAAACATATTATACAGTTATTTGACTAAATCACGGTACGTCTGCGTTAACCCCCCAAAAAATTCTTCTTATGAATTGTTCAAATAATTTAGATTTACAATTTATTTTCTAATAAAATTTTATTATAAGTTAGTTTACGCAACTTTTTACGCAAAAAAAAAAAAAAGATAAAAAAGTTTTTTTTTTCGGTGCCAAAAATTGAACGAGATACTTTAAGAAAATATTTCATAAAAAGTCTATGAATTGAAAATATTAAAACACGTATATCTTTGGAACTAAATAAGCTACAGAGGTGGTTGAAACCATTTTGAAAAGGAAATATATTAAGGAATATAATGCATTTAATATAAAAAATATTTACATTTGCTATAAATATTGCCTAAACTCCCTACTGTTAGTTTAAAAATTTCTGCATGATTTATGTTTTTTAAATAAGACAAAAAAATTTGTTTTTTCTTTCTCTTCTTATGTTAAGTTTCACATAATCAATCACATAGTTAAGCACCATAATCGTTTTTTTAAATAAAAATAAAATATTTTTTTAATAAGTATTAATGAACTTAGTTCTTTTTAAAATGGCATATTTAATTTTTGTTTAAATTTTTTGTCCATGATCACTACTTTATCTATTTGTATAAACTTGTCGTTTCCAAATAAAACAATTAATGCTAAAATATTAGCTTTTCTAAAATAACTAATCGACATAAACATGTCACAATAGAAAATTCAATAAACAGTTCACAATTAAAGTCAAAATAATCAATCGTCTTAGAACAAACAATTAAAAAAGAATAAATAACGTTTAATCATTTTTATTATAACAGATTTTTTTACGGAAATTACGGAAAGATTAGAAAATTTCTTTGAAAAAGTACGAAATAAATTTAAAGATTCGTAAAACTTTGCAATTACTTTATCGTACAAAATTATTTTTTTACGTTAAGTACTAAATTTTTGTGTTACAAAAAAGTCACAAGGTGTTTCGTAATATGAAAAATATTTACGAAAGGTTTTATCCGTACAACGTTAAATCCACTCAATGAGTGGATTTAACGTTGTACGGATTTAATAAATAAAGTAACGAAGTATGTAATATAAAGTATGGCTGAAAAGTACAAAACAAACGTAATTAGTATTTAAGTTTTCATCTTAACCACTTTTAGTTACTAAAACTTAAAGAAATTTAGCTGAGAATATTATTAAAACAGTTGTTTATACACTATCAAACATTGTTTAATAGTGTATAAAATAATGCGATAAACGGTAAAATTTTATTTCAGACCATAAAAAGAGCGTTTCCTAAATATAAAATGCCATAGCTACTTGATCTGAGACTATAAAAATCGTCGCTAATAAAAAAATCTTGAGATTTTGCTACTCAAATACTATAAGTAAAGGCCTCTATAATCAAGTTTCGGCACCACTAAAATTTCATCAGTTCATCAAGGCATAAGAAACAAGTTTTCAAAATCAATTTATTTTTATTTAAAAAAATATTTTTTTTAAATAATAAAAAAAAAAAACTGGCTTCACGTTCTTAAGAAAAGTCTTAGTTGATTTAAATTATTGACTGAAATAATTTTCTTGAATAAGTTTTTTTTATGATCAGATTTACTTTTTCTGCATTTAAATTTTCGTATTATTTTCCTTGAATAGGTTTTCCTTTTATGATTAAATTTATTTCTTCTGCATTTAAAGTTTCATATTTGAGAAGTCCTTCAGCAAGTCTTTTATGTTCCTTTGCATATTTTGTTAAAATATTTTTTGCTCGATTGTAAGATTCCTATGAAAGATAAAAAGTTAAAATTTTAGGGATGTAAGATTTTTAAAAACAATTTACGTAAGTGATAACACGATAATGGTACACAAAGTTCCTCAAGATGTTCAAGATATACCTGTATCAGTCGTTTAACTTCACTTTCAATAAGAGATTGAAGTTCTGGACTTAATTTCTCCTGTTCTTCGTCTATTAATACTGTTCCAATCTACCAAATAAAAAAATAAAAAAATTTAAAACAAGTTTTTTTCAATTTTTAAACAGAACATCCAGAACTTTAACAACATATACCTTTTCACTCATTCCATATTGTGTTACCATTGCTCGTGCAATCCGCGTTGCTTGTTGCATGTCACTTGACGCTCCTAAATAATTTATATATATATATATATATGTATGTATATATATATATATGTAAATTATGTTAGTGTATTTTACAAATAGAGTGCTCAATGTTCTTAAAGAACAGAGCAATAATTAATTAGTAAAAAACACTTATCTAACTTTTATCTTCGACTTGAAGTTTCACCATTTCACCATCACCTCTTCCTGATGATCCAGCAATGGTGAAACTTCAAGTCGAAGATAAAAGTTAGATAAGTGTTTTTTACTATATATATATATATATATATACACACACATATATATATATATATATATATATATATATATATATATATATATATATATATATATATATATATATATATATATATATATATAGATATATATATATACAGTCGTATGACAATTTATCATGACCACCCAATAAATTTTAACATACCTTGCTTATCTTTTGTTTTCTTGACATTATAGTTCAAAATTATATAATTTAATTTATTTGGATGCATACAATATAGTTATGCGTTGACAAAATTATTTAAAATTTTATGCTGGTGTAAACAGTCATTTTTGACAGACATTTTGTGTGACGCCATCTTGAGACCGCTATTCTTACAGTGCACGTGGTGAATACTCTCTGTTAGTTTTGGTATATTTTTCAAAGTTATCATTAAAGTAAGTACTCAAATCGACTAATATTACTTTAAGAATATTACATTACATAAATTAACATAAAAATATTTTTATTTCACTCAGTATTTTGTGATTAAAATTATTTTAAGTAATAATAGAAATTTTCGTACTAAAATTGGTTATTTTTTTAGAAATGGGCAAAAAAAAGGACTTATCTCTAGAAAAAAAAAGTGAAATCCAAGCACATCTTACAAATACTGGTTTTTCCTAAAGAGGAATCGCCAGAAGATGTAATGTTTCTAGAGTGTCAGCGCAGAATATCCCAAAAAAAAATTGTCAACATGGAAAACCTGACTCCAAAAAGGACTGGGAACTGTGGTAAAAAAAGAATTCTTACTACACGAGGTGAAAGAATTCTTACCACAATAGTATTGGAAGATAGGCTAGCATCAAATGATGATATCACTGAGAAGTTGGAAAGCTCTGGTATTAAGATGCCCAAGAGAACGGTTCAGCGTCGTCAACACGATCTTGGCTACAGCTCAAGACGCCCGGCTAAAAAGCCAAAATTAACGCCAAAAATGATGGAGAAGCGATTAGAATGGGCAAAAAAATATAGAAATTGGACTGAAGACGATTGGAAAACGGTATAACAGATTATTTTATTAAATAATACTTTAAATTTTTTAGATAATCCATGCATTGTGGTCAATGAACCATCGTATAATATTTTTAGGTTTGCTTTAGTGATGAGAGCACGTTCCAAGTCTTATCAAAAAAAGCACAATACGTGAAAAGGAAGGTTGGAGAGAAATATTTAAGTAGCTGTATTATTCAAACCGTCAAACATCCAACCTCGGTGATGATTTGGTCAGTCATTTGTGGGAAAGGAATGGGAAGGCTGTACATTGTTCAAGGGATAATGAACCAGGTGCAGTATAAAAATGTCCTGGAACAAAGATTGTTACCTCAATTGACGGAATGGTTTGGTCCAGAGGAAAACAAAACATTCATGCAAGATGGAGCACCATGCCATACGGCTAAGTCTATCAAAATCTTTTTGAAAGATAAAAATATTCCTTTGTTGGACTGGCCGGGAAATTCGCCAGATCTCAATCCTATAGAGAATGTTTGGGAGCTATTAAAAAAGGAGGTGGCCAAGGAAAATATTACAAACAAGGTGGTTCTAATAGAAAGTATTATAAAACATTGGAACCACAATGCAAGATTGCAGGTCAAATTTAAAAAAAAATCAAAGATCAAATTTAAATTATAAATTTTTTATTAAAAAAAAATTTATAATTTAAATTTGATCTTTGAAATTATTGTATTTATTTTGTTGTTTGTTGATTATACAAAATCGTATTTTGTTCTTCAAAATACTTAGTTTGTAAACAATAAAAAAAGTTAGAATTGTTGAAAATCAACTGTAAGAGAGTTGACTTCCAAACTCAGCAATTATAAACCAGATTTCGATGAAAATTAGAAATATAGGAGAAATTTGTTTTTAATTAATTAATAGTTATTTCAAAGCCTTGATTATAGTGGCAACTTTTCAAAAATGGAAGTTAAAAAACAACAAGGTTTTAGATTTCAGTCTTATAAAAATTGTGACTTTTCATGGAATGGAAGAATCAAAAACAATAAATTTTACTTTGTGTAGACTTGTTGAAGTTAGTTACTTTTAAAAATGGCTTTACGATGATATGACAATGATACAAAATCAAGATAAATCCTGTAAAATTGCTTGATGAACAATATAAGTAATTTCATTCAAATAAAGAAATATTAAAATATAATATTTATAAGAAAGGGGTCGCACATAACTTGTCGTACATTTTTTTGATCGTTTTTGATTCCCTCCTCCCCCTTCTTGTCACACTATCTTAACTCTTTAGTAACAAATCCCCCACAAGTCATCACAAAACCAATAACACTCACTAACTCAGAGCATGACATAAATTATGGATGACTCCATAACTTACCAAAACAAAACATTTTTTAAAGCTAAATTAAGAATTTTTTTCTAACTAGAAAAACGAATTCTCAATTTCTTTCTTTTTTTTGATAAACAAAGTTTTAGTTTTTACCTGTAGTAATAGCATCCTCTCCAAAAATAATTTCTTCAGCAACACGTCCTCCCATACATACATCAATCTTAGCAAGTAACTGTTTTTTGGTCCATGATAAATCATCTTTCTCAGGAAGCTGCATTACATAACCTAGTGCAGAACCACGAGGCATAACAGTAGCTTTGTGAACAGGTTCTGCATCTATAAAACAATTTATAAAGAAACAGTTACAACAAATTCACAGTGTGAACATAGCAACAATGGATACTCAATGAAGAATAAAGATAAAAATGACAATAAATAGCCACTGTGAGTATTAAAATAATGACAAAAAAAATTCATTATAAATGCACCAACATTAAAAATTAATAAGAAATGTGAATGTGATACGAAGTTAAATCCAGTGTAAATGTAGCAGAAAATCCAGTGTAAATGTAGCAAAAGAAATACCTGGTGTAAATAAAGCCACAATTGCATGACCGCCCTCATGATATGCAACTAAATTTCTATTTTTTTCAGCAATTACAGCGCTTCTTCTTTCAGGACCTAAAGGTAACAACAACAAGATCATAGTAACAATACTATATCTATAAGTATTCCAATACATTGAAATAATTTAGCTGTTACCCATCATAATTTTATCTTTTGCCCATTCAATATGTTCCATAGTTATTTCTTCACAACCTTGCGCTGCTGCACGTAAAGCTGCTTGATTTACTAAGTTGTTTAAATCAGCACCTTAAAAAATGAAACACTAATTTATTTAATTAATGAAAACTCAAATGAGAAATGGTACAAAATGTATTGTAAACAATCTTTCAAACATCCAGCTTAAAAATTTGTATGTTATATAAACATAAGCTTTTTTATACTATTTGAATAGTCGTATAAAATCTTTTATTTATATAACATTGTATAATTATTTATGTAGTTAAAAGTTTTTAAGTAGTTCAAAAATTTGTTTATAAAAAAAGATTTTTTTTATAAAAGTTTTTTACAAAAAAATATTTAAACTTAATCAAAAACTAATTATTTTTAATTTGACTATTTTTATGAATCAACCTTGTTATCCTCGTCTATCAGTATATTAATAAGGTATATAATTGTATATATATATAAAATAATAATAGTTTGACAAACTGACCTTTTGATTTTTTTTGACTTAAAGTTCACACAATTCAATGGTAGGCTACTATTATATACTTTAAATCGCTTTTTGCATAACACTGTGAACCTATATATCTCCCTTTTGTAATGTGCACCAATTAAAACTAATTGCACCAATTAAAACTAAGTAAAATGTATTTTTCTCCTGATGGAAACTTTTTTTAACTAAACAATGACCCAAAGCAAAATAAAATAAACCTGAAAACCCTGGAGATCCTCTTGCTAGCACCTCAGAGTCAATATCTAAAAAACAAAAATGTTGTTGCACTAGATTAACAGTATATATATATATATATATATATATATATATATATATATATATATATATATATATATATAAATATATATAAATATATATATATGGGAAATTCTATTTTTAACTTAAGTTACACGCGCAACACCTTTATCAAATATTTGCCTATTTAAACTGTAAATTAAACTTTTAGCTATTTTGTATTTTGAAAGCTCTTAATCTAAAGAATAAAATTGGTTACAAAATTTTGACCCAAAAGAGGGTGAACTTATTACTAGAAATTCCACTTATGATTCACAGAAAACAAGGTAAAAAATTGCTTCACTTTTTATGTCAGATTTCTGCGAATCAATTATGTGGTTTGTTAGAAACTTTCACAAGATGTTGAGAGTTCTATACCAATTTAAAAAATAAATAAAAATTTATCAGAGGTGACCGGCTAAGGAATACAAACTGGTTTTTTGATACTATATATTAAACTTACGTTACATCACTTAAGTTACCGAGTGATTATTATCGTGGATTTTTTATATCTACTATTAAGAGTTAGAGTTACGTAACAAAAGAATTGCTAAAGTATTGAAATCATTCATTAAAAATAATTATCAAATGAAATATAAAAATGCTGGTGGCACTCTTCCTGAGTGATTTTTTATAGCATTTATGAAAGTTATCTAATCGAAAACAGTTTTTCCGCAAGACCAAAAGCAACTTTAAAAAACTATTTTAGTATTACAACTTTTTAAATACTTATTTGAGTCATTTAAAGAAAATCTATGGTTTGTCAAAGTTTTTACATACACTTCTTACATTTATGCGTATTGCCTAATTTTCATTAGGTTGAATTTTAAAATGCTGCAAAGTATTTACATTTAAATCTTTTAAATTATTTTTAACATAAAAACTGCTATCATAGTTTAGGAGGGAGGGAGGGGGGGGGGTTAAGGTATATGTGATCGTTTGTGATAGTAGGGAAGGGATTAAGAATTGATAAATATAGGGTGACCCCTCTTAATTGTATTTACAAATGATATATTTTATTAAAACAAAAATAAAAAATGTTTTAACTGATTTTTTTCATACTTTATATTATATTAGCAAATAAATCTATTTTTTTTTAATGTCTAAATAAAAATATTTATATAATTCTTAATTTTATATATGTATATTTATGTCAACCAAAATAAGATTACATAAACAAATAAAAAAAAAAAAATATAAATAATTTTAATTTACATTAAAAAACAAAAGATTTTTTTTCTAAATTCTCCTAATATAAAAAGTTTCAGTTAGAACCTTGTCAAACTAACATGACAAAATAAGAATTACTCAATGACGTAATTCATTTTGTTAACAAAAAACCACCAGAACTTTATTAAATGCATGTAGTTTTAACTTACGGTACACAAATTTAAAATAAAAATGTGCTTTAACTAAGCATCGTTATTCAAAACTTTAAATGTAAAAATGCAACATTTAATATTCTTTTGTATATTATTAAAAAACTTTTATAACTAAATGTTAGAAAAAATAAAACTTTATTATATGTTTGTTAACTTACATTACATGAAAATTGCTAAAGTTCTTTCGTTATTACTTGAAATATATATATTTTATAAGTATAAAATCTGACTTTTAACAATTTGAACATGTTAGCTCCATTTTCACGCTAAATTAATTCCGATTATGCAAATAAATTCATGGTTAAAATAAAATTTTACAATAATTTTTTATTAAGCGACAATGAGAAAATCTTGGTACATACTCTCACCTGCCAGAGGGAGGGGATTTTTAATTTTTTAGTTGCCCTTTCCCTTCCCTGAGCTTATTATTTAAAAAAAAAATGAAACAGTTTCATAATTTTTTAGCTTTAAGAAATTTTTCTTTCCTCAAATAAGTTAAATGAAAATAAACTATTATGTCAAAAACTTATAACATAAGTCTCTCCATCATAGATAAAAATTTATAAAACCAACAAGAACAAGTTCCAATGTGATGGCAAAATAGTAAATTTATCAGTGCACTGCACGAAAAAACTTGTTTAGTGCAGTACTAGCAGTGACACGTTGAGTTTGAACATATATATATATCAGGTTGTAAACTAGCCCTATTAGGTCCTGTCAAACGCGGTATTCCCAAATGCTCATATAATTAAATACTGGTAGCACCAATGAAAGAGTGAAATATATATTCAAAAGAATATTCTTAAAATGAAAGCGACAATAGTATATTAAGATTAAAAATAAATCAAATATACAATTCTAAATAATAAATTAATACACACTGATTAAAAAAATATATAAAAATATATAATTCTTAATATATCTTTGATAATCAGAGTTAAATTTGCTGTGTCATTGTGAAACCAATTTAATTTAATTTCATTTTCAATAAATTTTATAGACAGTGCTTTTTTTGGCGCTCCAATCAATTTATGTAGCACTGAAATAGAGTAGAAGAGGAAGGAAGATAAGAAAAGAACCCCTCACCATTCCTGGAACACATTTTAAATTAGGGGGAGGAGGGGGATTAGAAAATATTTTGACAAATTCCCAATTTTGTCAAAACGCTGTATCAAATTTATTTTTGGTTAACACTGTGTGTGTGTGTATATATATATATATATATATATATATATATATATATATATATATATATATATATATATATATATATATATATATATATATATATATATATATATATAACGTCTGTTCACAAAAAATCCGGAATGAAAAATTGTTCTTAATTGAATACAAAATTAATTGATTTTAGACAAAAATTTTAACTAAAATGAGTGACTGGACATTGTTAACTATTTTATAACCGAAAGTGGTCCTAAATCAGCGGCTTTTCGAACTTTAGTTTTGACTGAATCCATTAGGTTGAAAAAGTAGTCTGGATCAAACTCTTTCAACTTTAATCGAATTCTATTCTTAAGGTGGTCAAGATTTTTCGCAGTAAATCCATTTCCATAAACTTTTGCTTTTAAATGTGCCCAAAAATTTTCAATTGGCCTTAACTGCGGTACATTTGGAGGGTTATTTTTAGCGTCGACAAAGTTAATACCTAAAGTGTTGTAAGTTTCTAATGTGTGTTTTGCATAATGACATCTTGCTCCGTCAGGCCAAAATAAAATTTTCATGTTTTGATGCTTGGAATTTATAAATGGAAGAAGTCTTTTTGTAATACATTCTTTAGAATAAGTTTTTGCATCCAGTGCACAGTTTTTTACAGCAAAATAAGGCGATGAATGACCAAAACGACTGATTGCAATCCAAACGAGAACTTTCTCGTCAAACTTTTTTTTGAAGTTGAATTTAATGTTAGGATCAGTTTGAGAACTATTCTTTGTATAGTAGCCAGAGTTTTGTGAACAATTTGCACCATTTACACAGAAATAAGATTCATTGTCCATGATGATTTCAAACTCATTTGATGGCTAGAAAAAAGTTTTTGAAAGTTTTAATAAGTTTTTCTTTTGTTTAATTTCTTGCTTTTCTGTTGTTTTTGGTGCATTTTTTCTTTTGGTATACTTTAGTCCATGCATACTTAATAATCTATTTACGTATGAAACGCTTATCTTATATTTTAGTGCCAATTTTCTTTGCGAAATCCCGATTCTCTCTTCTGCTCTTGCAATCATGGACTCTCTCTTTTCTGGTGTAATTTTAAAAGGTTTTCTGCCGCAACCGATTTTTCTATTCATTGGCAAATTATTTTCAGACCTTTTAATTATGTCATAAATAGTAGATTTAGCGATTCCCATTTTCTTAAAATGATCCACTGTAAATTTCTTTCCACTGTTTATGTTTTGTTTATAAAAATTTCCAATCACATTTCTAACATCGTTCTCTTTTAGATGCTCCATGTTTATTTGAATTAATTATTTAAACTCAGTTTTGCCACAAAATGAAACTGTTGTTGTTGACCGATTAAATTTAAAAATTTCGAATTGAAAATTCGAACTTTAGAACAATTTGTGTACATTTGAAATCAGTCCGGATTTTTTGCGAACAGACGTTATATATATATATATATATATATATATATATATATATATATATATATATATATATAAATTAGTAAAAAACACTTATCTAACTTTTATCTTTTATCTTTTATTTAGAATTATAAAAGGCCACAACTACTCGTTAATTAATAAAAATGAACATATAAAAGAAAAAAAACACTGATTATTGCAATTGTAAAAAAAAAATAGATTGCCCTCTAAATGGAAAATGCCTTTCGAAAAATGTAATTTACAAGTGCATTGTTTCCTCACAAAACAACCCTGATAAACAATATATTGGCTTAACCGAGGGGGAATGGAAAAAACGTTATGCCAACCACAAACAATCGTTTAAACACAAAAAATATTCAAAAGAGACTATACTGTCAAAATATATTTGGGATTTAAAAGAAAAAAATAAAAATTTTAATTTACAATGGTCTATTCTAAAATCTGCCCCTGCCTATAATAACATTTCTAAAAAATGTATGCTATGTTTGCAAGAAAAATTTGAAATAATTACTCATTTAAATCAAGAAAATTTATTAAATAAAAAATCTGAATTAATTTCTAAATGTAGGCATGAAAATAAATACCTCTTAAAAAATTATAAAAACAAATGACCAAATTAAACTATCCCCATTCCAAAGAAAATTATTTCATAATTACTTTCTGTAACTTCCCGTTAACAAAAAAAATATAGTAATTAAAAACTTTTTATAATAATTTATAACTTCCTGTAAAATATTTTTTTCTATAAATTGAATTTTTTTTGAGATTTAGTAACTCTTCCTGATGATCCAGCAATGGTGAAACTTCAAGTCGAAGATAAAAGTTAGATGAGTGTTTTTTACTAATTTATTATTGCTCTGTTCTTTAAGAACATTGAGCACTCTATTTGTAAAATACACTAACATAATTTATATATATATATATATATATATATATATATATATATATATATATATATATATATATATATATATATATATATATATATATATATATATATATATATATATATATATATATGGGCAATTCCACGTAAAAGAGGAAAAAAAAAATTCATGGCGACATAATAACTTCATTAAATTTATTTTCCAAATATTTAAGAATACTTTCAAGAAAAATTAAAAAAAAAAAAATCATTTAATCATACTATTACATACTGTTAAAGTTGTAATGGTTATATGAGCATTTTTTGACATTTATATAGTCATGTTGTGAAGCGTTGAAAAAAGTTTCAGTGCTGTTTTTTTAAATAAATATTACTTCTAAGTTTGACTAAAAGGCAAAATTAAACATCATGCATAATATTTTTTATAAAAACATTATGCATAATATTTTCTATAAAAATGAACTCTAACTAGGTCTATAAGAAGAGCATATTAATGAAAACAAGACAATACAACCATCGCAAAAAAAAGTTGAAAAGCTTTTTCTATGCTTTGTATCAAACTTTCTAAAACTACAACCATAAAAGTAAAGATACTCATACATATTTTATCATCGTTTCAAAAAAAAAACAACATTAAAGTACTTTAGATTACTATTTCAACATGTTACTAAGTACGTTACGACCATCACGATATGTTTGTTTTTCCATAACGGTTTCTTAACTTAAAAAAAAAAAGTTTAAGCGCAAATAATTGAACTTATTTCAAACGATTTACGTCATTTAAACCAAGTTATAATATAAATCAATTTTGTTTATTGTTTAATTTGCAGTTTGTTTCATTTTATTACTAATCTTGTTTAAGTTTTTTTTGAAACCATGAGTAATTAATTTCAAAAAATTGATGTAAAGAATTTTTTTTTTGAAACCATGAGTAACTAATTTCAAAAAATTGATGTAAAGAATTTTTTTTTTAGAAACCATGAGTAACTAATTTCAAAAAATTGATGTAAAGAATTTTTTTTTTAGAAACCATGAGTAACTAATTTCAAAAAATTGATGTAAAGAATTTTTTTTTTAGAAACCATGAGTAACTAATTTCAAAAAATTGATGTAAAGAATTTTTTTTTTAGAAACCATGAGTAACTAATTTCAAAAAATTGATGTAAAGAATTTTTTTTTTAGAAACCATGAGTAACTAATTTCAAAAAATTGATGTAAAGAATTTTTTTTTTAGAAACCATGAGTAACTAATTTCAAAAAATTGATGTAAAGAATTTTTTTTTTAGAAACCATGAGTAACTAATTTCAAAAAATTGATGTAAAGAATTTTTTTTTTTGAAACCATGAGTAACTAATTTCAAAAAATTGATGTAAAGAATTTTTTTTTTAGAAACCATGAGTAACTAATTTCAAAAAATTGATGTAAAGAATTTTTTTTTTAGAAACCATGAGTAACTAATTTCAAAAAATTGATGTAAAGAATTTTTTTTTTAGAAACCATGAGTAACTAATTTCAAAAAATTGATGTAAAGAATTTTTTTTTTAGAAACCATGAGTAACTAATTTCAAAAAATTGATGTAAAGAATTTTTTTTTTAGAAACCATGAGTAACTAATTTCAAAAAATTGATGTAAAGAATTTTTTTTTTAGAAACCATGAGTAACTAATTTCAAAAAATTGTTTTAAAGAATTTTTTTTTTAGAAACCATTAGTAACTAATTTCAAAAAATTTATGTAAATAATTTTTTTTTTTGAAACCATGAGTAACTAATTTCAAAAAATTGATGTAAAGAATTTTTTTTTTAGAAACCATGAGTAACTAATTTCAAAAAATTGATGTAAAGAATTTTTTTTTTAGAAACAATTAGTAACTAATTTCAAAAAATTGTTGTAAAGAATTTTTTTTTTATAAACCATGAGTAACTAATTTCAAAAAATTGATGTAAAGAATTTTTTTTTTAGAAACCATGAGTAACTAATTTCAAAAAATTGATGTAAAGAATTTTTTTTTTAGAAACCATGAGTAACTAATTTCAAAAAATTGATGTAAAGAATTTTTTTTTTTGAAACCATGAGTAACTAATTTCAAAAAATTGATGTAAAGAATTTTTTTTTTTGAAACCATGAGTAACTAATTTCAAAAAATTGATGTAAAGAATTTATTTTTTTGAAACCAAGAGTAACTAATTTCAAAAAATTGATGTAAATAATTTTTTTTTTTGAAACCATGAGTAACTAATTTCAAAAAATTGATGTAAAGAATTTTTTTTTTGAAACCATGAGTAACTAATTTCAAAAAATTGAAGTAAAGAATTTTTTTTTTTGAAACCATGAGTAACTAATTTCAAAAAATTGATGTACTGAATTTTTTTTATTGAAACCATGAGTAACTAATTTCATAAAATTGATTTAAAGAATTTTTTTTTTTGAAACCATGAGGAACTAATTTCAAAAAATTGATGTAAAGAATTTTTTTTTTTGAAACCATGAGTAACTAATTTCAAAAAATTGATGTAAAGAATTTTTTTTTTTGTAAACATGAGTAACTAATTTCAAAAAATTGATGTAAAGAATTTTTTTTTTTGAAACCATGAGAAACTAATTTCAAAAAATTGATGTAAAGAATTTTTTTTTTTGAAACCATGAGTAACTAATTTCAAAAAATTGATGTAAAGAATTTTTTTTTTTTAAACCATGAGTAAATAATTTCAAAAAATTGATGTAAAGAATTTTTTTTTTTAAAACCATGAGTAACTAATTTCAAAAAATTGATGTAAAGAATTTTTTTTTTTGAAACCATGAGTAACTAATTTCAAAAAATTGATGTAAAGAATTTTTTTTTTAGAAACCATGAGTAACTAATTTCAAAAAATTGATGTAAAGAATTTTTTTTTTAGAAACCATGAGTAACTAATTTCAAAAAATTGATGTAAAGAATTTTTTTTTTAGAAACCATGAGTAACTAATTTCAAAAAATTGATGTAAAGAATTTTATTTTTAGAAACCATGAGTAACTAATTTCAAAAAATTGATGTAAAGAATTTTTTTTTTTGAAACCATGAGTAACTAATTTCAAAAAATTGATGTAAAGAATTTTTTTTTTAGAAACCATGAGTAACTAATTTCAAAAAATTGATGTAAATAATTTTTTTTTTATAAAACATGAGTAACTAATTTCAAAAAATTGATTTAAAGAATTTTTTTTTTTAGAAACCATGAGTAACTAATTTCAAAAAATTGATGTAAAGAATTTTTTTTTTAGAAACCATGAGTAACTAATTTCAAAAAATTGATGTAAAGAATTTTTTTTTTAGAAACCATGAGTAACTAATTTCAAAAAATTGATGTAAAGAATTTTTTTTTTTGAAACCATGAGTAACTAATTTCAAAAAATTGATGTAAAGAATTTTTTTTTTTGAAACCATGAGTAACTAATTTCAAAAAATTGATGTAAAGAATTTTTTTTTTTGAAACCATGTTTAAAAAATTTAAAAAAAATGAAGTTAATAATTTTTTTTTTTTAAAACATGAGTAACTAATTTCAAAAAATTTATTTAAATAAATTTTTTTTTGAAACCATGATTAACTAATTTCAAAAAATTGATGTAAAGAATTTTTTTTTTTGAAACCATGAGTAACTAATTTCAAAAAATTGATGTAAAGAATTTTTTTTTTTGAAACCATGAGTAACTAATTTCAAAAAATTGATGTAAAGAATTTTTTTTTTTGAAACCATGAGTAACTAATTTCAAAAAATTGATGTAAAGAATTTTTTTTTTTGTAAACATGAGTAACTAATTTCAAAAAATTGATGTAAAGAATTTTTTTTTTTGAAACCATGAGTAACTAATTTCAAAAAATTGATGTAAAGAATTTTTTTTTTTGAAACCATGAGAAACTAATTTCAAAAAATTGATGTAAAGAATTTTTTTTTTTGAAACCATGAGTAACTAATTTCAAAAAATTGATGTAAAGAATTTTTTTTTTTGAAACCATGAGTAACTAATTTCAAAAAATTGATGTAAAGAATTTTTTTTTTTAAAACCATGAGTAACTAATTTCAAAAAATTGATGTAAAGAATTTTTTTTTTTGAAACCATGAGTAACTAATTTCAAAAAATTGATGTAAAGAATTTTTTTTTTAGAAACCATGAGTAACTAATTTCAAAAAATTGATGTAAAGAATTTTTTTTTTAGAAACCATGAGTAACTAATTTCAAAAAATTGATGTAAAGAATTTTTTTTTTAGAAACCATGAGTAACTAATTTCAAAAAATTGATGTAAAGAATTTTATTTTTAGAAACCATGAGTAACTAATTTCAAAAAATTGATGTAAAGAATTTTTTTTTTAGAAACCATGAGTAACTAATTTCAAAAAATTGATGTAAAGAATTTTTTTTTTAGAAACCATGAGTAACTAATTTCAAAAAATTGATGTAAACAATATAAATTTCAGAAACCATGAGTAAATAATAACAAAAAATTTAAGTAAACAATTATTTATTTTGAAAACTTGTGTAAATAATTTAAAAAAAATGTTTTAAAGAATTTTTTTTTTAGACACCATGATTAAAAAATTTAAAAAAATTGATGTAAATAATTTTTTTTTTTGAAACCATGAGTAACTAATTTCAAAAAATTGATGTAAAGAATTTTTTTTTTTAGAAACCATGAGTAACTAATTTCAAAAAATTGATGTAAAGAATTTTTTTTTTAGAAACCATGAGTAACTAATTTCAAAAAATTGATGTAAAGAATTTTTTTTTTAGAAACCATGAGTAACTAATTTCAAAAAATTGATGTAAAGAATTTTTTTTTTAGAAACCATGAGTAACTAATTTCAAAAAATTGATGTAAAGAATTTTTTTTTTAGAAACCATGAGTAACTAATTTCAAAAAATTGATGTAAAGAATTTTTTTTTTTGAAACCATGAGTAACTAATTTCAAAAAATTGATGTAAAGAATTTTTTTTTTTGAAACCATGAGTAACTAATTTCAAAAAATTGATGTAAAGAATTTTTTTTTTTGAAACCATGAGTAACTAATTTCAAAAAATTGATGTAAAGAATTTTTTTTTTTGAAACCATGAGTAACTAATTTCAAAAAATTGATGTAAAGAATTTTTTTTTTTGAAACCATGAGTAACTAATTTCAAAAAATTGATGTAAAGAATTTTTTTTTTTGAAACCATGAGTAACTAATTTCAAAAAATTGATGTAAAGAATTTTTTTTTTTGAAACCATGAGTAACTAATTTCAAAAAATTGATGTAAAGAATTTATTTTTTTGAAAACATGAGTAACTAAATTCAAAAAATTGATGTAAAGAATAATTTTTTTTGAAAAAATGAGTAACAAAATTAAAAAAAAAGATGTAAAGAAATTTTTTTTATGAAACCATGAGTAACTAATTTCAAAAAATTGATGTAAAGAATTTTTTT
This sequence comes from Hydra vulgaris, assembly GCF_038396675.1. Taxonomy (NCBI): domain Eukaryota; kingdom Metazoa; phylum Cnidaria; class Hydrozoa; order Anthoathecata; family Hydridae; genus Hydra; species Hydra vulgaris. The sequence goes on from NC_088930.1 coordinate 52,797,859, forward strand.
TTTTGAAACCATGAGAAACTAATTTCAAAAAATTGATGTAAAGAATTTTTTTTTTTGAAACCATGAGTAACTAATTTCAAAAAATTGATGTAAAGAATTTTTTTTTTTGAAACCATGAGTAACTAATTTCAAAAAATTGATGTAAAGAATTTTTTTTTTTGAAACCATGAGTAACTAATTTCAAAAAATTGATGTAAAGAATTTTTTTTTTTGAAACCATGAGTAACTAATTTCAAAAAATTGATGTAAAGAATTTTTTTTTTTGAAACCATGAGTAACTAATTTCAAAAAATTGATGTAAAGAATTTTTTTTTTTGAAACCATGAGTAACTAATTTCAAAAAATTGATGTAAAGAATTTTTTTTTTTGAAACCATGAGTAACTAATTTCAAAAAATTGATGTAAAGAATTTTTTTTTTTGAAACCATGAGTAACTAATTTCAAAAAATTGATGTAAAGAATTTTTTTTTTTGAAACCATGAGTAACTAATTTCAAAAAATTGATGTAAAAAATTTTTTTTTTTGAAACCATGAGTAACTAATTTCAAAAAATTGATGTAAAGAATTTTTTTTTTTGAAACCATGAGTAACTAATTTCAAAAAATTGATGTAAAGAATTTTTTTTTTGAAACATGAGTAACTAATTTCAAAAAATTGATGTAAAGAATTTTTTTTTTTTGAAACCATGAGTAACTAATTTCAAAAAATTGATGTAAAGAATTTTTTTTTTTGAAACCATGAGTAACTAATTTCAAAAAATTGATGTAAAGAATTTTTTTTTTTGAAACCATGAGTAACTAATTTCAAAAAATTGATGTAAAGAATTTTTTTTTTTGAAACCATGAGTAACTAATTTCAAAAAATTGATGTAAAGAATTTTTTTTTTTGGAAATAAAAACTTTTAACAAAAACAAAAAGGCAATTTTTTAAAGATTAAACATTGTTTATTTGCCCTGCAACATTTTTGTTCAATCGATTTTGCATTTGATTTTTTATTTACAACATTTCGCAGGTTTTTAAAAAATATATAACAGAGCATATATCACAAACAGCAGCTGTTATATTTAATAACATATTTAAAATGACAAAATCAGATGCTGAAAGATCGAAAGCTTATAGAGCAAGAAACAGAAAAGCTTTGTTAGAAAAAGAAAGAAAGATAAGTTATCTAAAGAGGCAGTTATTGACACCAAGAAAAGAAAACAAACAAAAAAATCAAGCAAAGGTTCGCAACTAAAGGCTAAGAATAAAAAAAACAACTTGCCTTCAATACTAACGTCAGTCTAAATTCTACGCAAGACAATTCTTATAACTGCAAATCGTCAATGAGAAAGGCATTAAACAAGTATTTATTATATTAACATATATTTTTTAATATAATTGCTCACACATAATTTGGGTTCTTTTATATCAAATAACATTTTTAGGACAAAACAGGGTCTTCCTAAGTCTCCAAATAAAAGACAAACTATTGTAGAGCAGTTAGGTGCTGAATATGGCCTATGCACTACTAAAGAAACACAACGAGAAAAAGTAAAAGTATTTTATGAAAGAGAAGATATATCAGTTATGTCTCTTGGAAGAAAAGATTGTATGAAAATCGACAGAGAAAAAGTTCAAAAGCGCTACTTAGTTAATGAATTTAAAGGAGCTGCATCAACTGTATTGTGAGGAGAGTGCAAGCAAAACAATTAAATTGCGTAAGTTTTGTGAATTAAGGCCTACATACATTCTTACATGCAAAGATACACCACTTGAAACATGTGGTTGTATTTATCATAGTAATTTTACTCATTTGTGTGCTGCTTTGGCAAGCAAAATACCTTTTCCATTGTATTGCAATAAATAGTTAGAAAATTATGTATTGGGCAAGCCCCCAATGTACCAATGTTGGATAATGAAATGCTTATTGTTCTGTGATAGTAAACTATTAAAAGTTTCTTTGCCTGAAAACGGAGACATGGATACCTTAATCACCTATAGTTGGAGGATTAAAGAAGATCATTGCTGCGTACTCAGTCAACATAAAAAAAACATAAAAGGTATTTTTAGACATTTCTTTTTCTTTACTAGAGTTTACTGAGCATCATCTCACTAAAAAACACCAATCTGAGCAATACCACAGTCGAAAAGAAAATCTTGAACCAGGCCAAATTTTGATCACTTTGATTATTCACAAAACTATACATGTGGTTATCAGAATGCTGTTCAAGCTGCTTATTGGTCGCAGTCAACTATTACCTTGTTTACAGTTGTAATCTATCGTTACCAATTAGAGCCAAAATCAGTTGTAATAATATCCGACGATGATGATAAAACAAAACGTGCCACTACTACAAACTTAAGTGAAATATTTGACCTCTATTGCATTGATTATATAAAAAAAGTTATATTATGGAGTGATGGTTCATGCACACAATTCAAAAATAAATACATGGCTAAATTGATACAACATTGCTCTGTAAAATATCATTTTCAAAGTATAGAACAAAAAATGGAACTTTTTTGTTCTATACTTTGAGGTTCGCAACTAAAGGCTAAGAATAAAAAAAACAACTTGCCTTCAATACTAACGTCAGTCTAAATTCTACGCAAGACAATTCTTATAACTGCAAATCGTCAATGAGAAAGGCATTAAACAAGTATTTATTATATTAACATATATTTTTTAATATAATTGCTCACACATAATTTGGGTTCTTTTATATCAAATAACATTTTTAGGACAAAACAGGGTCTTCCTAAGTCTCCAAATAAAAGACAAACTATTGTAGAGCAGTTAGGTGCTGAATATGGCCTATGCACTACTAAAGAAACACAACGAGAAAAAGTAAAAGTATTTTATGAAAGAGAAGATATATCAGTTATGTCTCTTGGAAGAAAAGATTGTATGAAAATCGACAGAGAAAAAGTTCAAAAGCGCTACTTAGTTAATGAATTTAAAGGAGCTGCATCAACTGTATTGTGAGGAGAGTGCAAGCAAAACAATTAAATTGCGTAAGTTTTGTGAATTAAGGCCTACATACATTCTTACATGCAAAGATACACCACTTGAAACATGTGGTTGTATTTATCATAGTAATTTTACTCATTTGTGTGCTGCTTTGGCAAGCAAAATACCTTTTCCATTGTATTGCAATAAATAGTTAGAAAATTATGTATTGGGCAAGCCCCCAATGTACCAATGTTGGATAATGAAATGCTTATTGTTCTGTGATAGTAAACTATTAAAAGTTTCTTTGCCTGAAAACGGAGACATGGATACCTTAATCACCTATAGTTGGAGGATTAAAGAAGATCATTGCTGCGTACTCAGTCAACATAAAAAAAACATAAAAGGTATTTTTAGACATTTCTTTTTCTTTACTAGAGTTTACTGAGCATCATCTCACTAAAAAACACCAATCTGAGCAATACCACAGTCGAAAAGAAAATCTTGAACCAGGCCAAATTTTGATCACTTTGATTATTCACAAAACTATACATGTGGTTATCAGAATGCTGTTCAAGCTGCTTATTGGTCGCAGTCAACTATTACCTTGTTTACAGTTGTAATCTATCGTTACCAATTAGAGCCAAAATCAGTTGTAATAATATCCGACGATGATGATAAAACAAAACGTGCCACTACTACAAACTTAAGTGAAATATTTGACCTCTATTGCATTGATTATATAAAAAAAGTTATATTATGGAGTGATGGTTCATGCACACAATTCAAAAATAAATACATGGCTAAATTGATACAACATTGCTCTGTAAAATATCATTTTCAAAGTATAGAACAAAAAATGGAACTTTTTTGTTCTATACTTTGAGGTTCGCAACTAAAGGCTAAGAATAAAAAAAACAACTTGCCTTCAATACTAACGTCAGTCTAAATTCTACGCAAGACAATTCTTATAACTGCAAATCGTCAATGAGAAAGGCATTAAACAAGTATTTATTATATTAACATATATTTTTTAATATAATTGCTCACACATAATTTGGGTTCTTTTATATCAAATAACATTTTTAGGACAAAACAGGGTCTTCCTAAGTCTCCAAATAAAAGACAAACTATTGTAGAGCAGTTAGGTGCTGAATATGGCCTATGCACTACTAAAGAAACACAACGAGAAAAAGTAAAAGTATTTTATGAAAGAGAAGATATATCAGTTATGTCTCTTGGAAGAAAAGATTGTATGAAAATCGACAGAGAAAAAGTTCAAAAGCGCTACTTAGTTAATGAATTTAAAGGAGCTGCATCAACTGTATTGTGAGGAGAGTGCAAGCAAAACAATTAAATTGCGTAAGTTTTGTGAATTAAGGCCTACATACATTCTTACATGCAAAGATACACCACTTGAAACATGTGGTTGTATTTATCATAGTAATTTTACTCATTTGTGTGCTGCTTTGGCAAGCAAAATACCTTTTCCATTGTATTGCAATAAATAGTTAGAAAATTATGTATTGGGCAAGCCCCCAATGTACCAATGTTGGATAATGAAATGCTTATTGTTCTGTGATAGTAAACTATTAAAAGTTTCTTTGCCTGAAAACGGAGACATGGATACCTTAATCACCTATAGTTGGAGGATTAAAGAAGATCATTGCTGCGTACTCAGTCAACATAAAAAAAACATAAAAGGTATTTTTAGACATTTCTTTTTCTTTACTAGAGTTTACTGAGCATCATCTCACTAAAAAACACCAATCTGAGCAATACCACAGTCGAAAAGAAAATCTTGAACCAGGCCAAATTTTGATCACTTTGATTATTCACAAAACTATACATGTGGTTATCAGAATGCTGTTCAAGCTGCTTATTGGTCGCAGTCAACTATTACCTTGTTTACAGTTGTAATCTATCGTTACCAATTAGAGCCAAAATCAGTTGTAATAATATCCGACGATGATGATAAAACAAAACGTGCCACTACTACAAACTTAAGTGAAATATTTGACCTCTATTGCATTGATTATATAAAAAAAGTTATATTATGGAGTGATGGTTCATGCACACAATTCAAAAATAAATACATGGCTAAATTGATACAACATTGCTCTGTAAAATATCATTTTCAAAGTATAGAACAAAAAATGGAACTTTTTTGCTGCCTTTCACGGTAAAGGAGCAGTTGATGGAGTAGGAGGGTCATTAAAGCCATTTGTTTGGAACAGAGTAAAATCTTGTGAAGTTGTCGTCTTAAAATGCTAAAGACCTTCTCTTAGCATCAAATGGGTGCAAAACTTATGTTAGACTTATCAACACAGATGATATTAATCTAAGGTGGGCCTGAATAGCTGATAAAATAGAAGAAGCGAAAGCTGTTACAAATATTACCAAAATGCATTTCTGGCAAGTAAAAAATGGAAAGGTTTTGGTTTCAAAATTCTCTAATATTTTGTAATGGGGTTGCGGAAAAATTTTAAGATTTATATATTAGTAAAAAAAATTTACTTGTCTAAGATGTTTTTTCCTATATTGGATTCCTGTCTCTGCAAAACAGAGAGGCGTATGAAAGTACATACTCCTAGATATTGAGTTGTATTAAATAGAATTAATAAAACAAACAAAAAAAGCATAAATAGCCTTAAATGTTTGTTGCCTACTCCAAATAAAACAATTATTGTAGTTTATTAAATTATCATTTCAGTTTGATTGTAATACAAAAATAAATTAAATCATGTAACAAATTACTGTTACTCAAAACCATAAAAACTAATCTAGTTATGACACTATTTATAGTGCAAGTGTAATATGTTTCAAAGCTGAAGGTTGTGAGTTCGAATAACAGTCCCGTTAAATTTAAATTAAATTTTTTATTATTAAAAAAAATTTGTTTCAGTAAATGTTTATTTATATAGTAAATGTTTATTATTACAAGTTTTTTAATAACAAAATAAATAAATTATCTTTACTTAAGGCAGGTTGTAGAAAGGGTCAAATGTATGTACTTAGGGGACACTACCTCCTCTCACTATTATGCACACACCCTTTTATGTTTACAAACTAGGATCTTTAGTCAAAAAAATGAACATTTTTATAGATTAGTTGGCAAATTATGGACAACAACAACATTCCTTTTTTTTAATTAACTTTCTTTAAACAAAGTTGAAGGATATTTACCTTCCTCTTCCACCCCCCCCCCCTCACACACAACTGTAATTTGTAACTTAACTGTCATTTGTGTTGAAAAAAAAAAAATTATGGTAAATATTTTAGGTAAGCAAGTAATTTTCAGAAAAAAAATACCTTTTGCACATGGAACTTTCTTTAAATAAAGTTGAAGGATATTTTTTCTTCCTCTGACATCAGGCATTGCAACATGAACTTTGCTATCAAATCGACCAGGTCTTGTCAAAGCTCTAGAAGAAAAAAATATGGTCAAATAATTACTAAGAAAAAGATTAAAATTAATAAAAATATTTACTATATTTATTTACTTGTCAAGAATTTCTGGAAAGTTTGTTGCACCAATTACTATCACTCCTTCATTTTGAGTAAACCTAAAATATATTAAATATAAATATATATATAAAAAAAAAAATTAATTTAATATTTTTATTATAACTATAATCAAATAATAAAATATATTAAATATTTATTTAGCTGAATTTGAGTTTCAAATTAAAAACTTAAACTAATGTAGAGTGTTATTGTTTTATTTAAATAATAGTTAAATAAAAACTTCTATTATAGATGTAACTTATTTTTCGAATTTATATATATATATATATATATATATATATATATATATATATATATATATATATATATATATATATATATTATACTTGACAACAAGGGTTGTCAAGTATAATATATATATATCTAAATATATCAATCTAAACTCCCTTGAAATATTGCATGAATATTAATTCAAAAAAATAATTACATCCATTATAGAAGTTTTTATTTAGCTATATATTAAACTCTTTAATGATGTCTTTTAAAATTTAATAAAAGTTTTTATTATTATTAAAAACATCGAATACAGAAGATTGTTATTTTTTACTAACGAATCTCTGAAAAATTTTGTTTACCAATGAATCAGATATTTCAGAGAAATTTAAGAATATTTCAAAATTCCCTAACATTATTCTTCAAAATGTTTAAATTAAAAATATTAAATACCCGTCTAACTCAACTAGAAGTTGATTAAGTGTCATTCTGGAGTATGGTTGACTATCATTCGCATTACGTTTGCCGCCAATTGCATCCAATTCATCCATAAAAATTATAGATGGAGCATGTTCTTTTGCTGATGCTAAATAAAAAGCATAATTACAAACCTCTCAAAATAAAGCACAATACTCAAAAATACAAACCAAAAACTCTAAAATAGACATTGAGCTTACAAATAAAAGTTAGAGGCTGACAATCAAAATTTAAAAAAATATGAAAGATGGTGATCACTGACTCAAAAAGATGAGAGAGACAAGAAAAATAATGATGAAAAAGCCAAAAATGAAATAAAAATTAGAGACAAGAAAAATAAAAATTAGAGATAAGAATAAAAATTAAAGACAAGAATAATATAGATGAGAGAAAAACAAAGATATAAAAGTAGAAAAATAAAAGACTGAAAAGAATTGATGCTTATAAAAGCAAAAGAAACAGATTGGAAATAAATACTTGAGGAAAGCAAAATCTAATTTTTATTGAAATTTACTGTAAGTAAGTAACAAATAACCAGATAATTTTTGGAAAGTTATAAAAAAAATTACCAATTAAGCCTCAAACTTATTAAAATTAATAATGATCCTAATGGAAAGTAATTCCATTTTTTATATCTTGACTAAACTTTAAAATTACCAATAAATTTCAGTTCTATATATCATATTCAATAAATGAAAACTAATAACTTTATTGTACATAACGACACTGAAGTATTAAGAAAAGCAACAACAACAACAACAAAAATAAATAATCAATAAATAAATACCAAACAATTTTCTGATTCGAGCAGCACCAACTCCAACAAACATTTCATCAAACTCAGACCCTGATGCAAAAAAAAAAGGAACATCTGCTTCCCCTGCTATAGCCCGTGCCAACAATGTTTTTCCAGTACCAGGAGGACCAATCAATAAAACACCACCTGGTAACTTAGCACCAAGTTTTTGAAACTTCTCTGGGTTCTTTAAAAACTCAACAACTTCTTCCAACTCTTCCTTAGCTTCGTCGCAACCTTCAACATCTTCAAATTTGACTGTTTTTTCTGATAGGTCCGGAAGAAATTCTTTGCTATTAAAAAGACTGGGCATTTTTATGAAACGAGTAAAAATAAGATACATTAAAGAAAGCGTCATTGCAAACATAAACATATTATACATCGATTTATATTTCTTATAAGTATTCTTCTTGTCATCTACAACAACAACATGCATTGGATTTTGTTCTACCCCAGTAGAATTATTTATTGTATTGTTGGAAAGTTTTCGTTTTAATTCTTCAGGAGAAAGCTGATCAGTAAGAATTAGTGCTTTAATATGTATTGCCTTTACATCTTCATTTGTTGCAAAGTTGTTGCTTGCAATTCTTTTAATAACATATTCCGGATCCTCATTTACAACAGCCTAGGAAAAAAGAAAAATAAATCAATAAAAATATATTTATTCAATATATTACAATTTAATATTAAAATGTTATTATAATATTAAATTGAATACTTAACCATAAGAATAAAACCAAAAAAATTGAAAACTTTAAAACAAATAAGTAGAACATAAGAGAAGTGCTGCTACATCAACTGACAAATAGAAAGAACATGTAAGGAGTTTTATTTGGGCAGGCAACCCATATACATATGTGTGTGTTTATATATATATATATATATATATATATATATATATATATATATATATATAGTCATGGTAGTCAAAAAGATTCTTCTATAAAGTGTAGTTTTAAAGAGAAAGCTAATAAACCAGACCAGAAAAAGTTAAAAAACTTGAATGTTTTATAAAAAAAAAAAAAGACAGATTGATTGCCCTCAGTCGATATAGCATTATTTCCTTGTAGCAGCAAGCTATAAGATATTCGATGTAGCAACACTCCCTTGTAGCAGCAAGTTATAAGATAGTCGATGTAGCAGCATTTCTTTGTAGCAGCAGGCTCTAAAATAGTCAATGTAGCAACACTGCCTTGTAGCAGCAGACTATTAGATGGACTATTAGATGGTCAAAAGTGAAAAAATTGCCTATTAGCCAATTTTTTCATTTTTTTTAAAATTGGTCAATAGGCATATAGTACATAAAAGTATGTGCAAAAAAATTTCAAAAATGATTAGTTTTCTCCTTCATTTTTGAAAAATTGGAAAAAATAGACACATAAAAGAATAGTACATAAAAATATATGAAAAACTAGAAAACATAGAGACAAAAAATAGTGCATAAATATAAGTAATTTTCTTATTCATTTTGGTAAAAAATTTTCTCTAGAAAATATAAAAGTAAAAATAAAAAGAAGTTAAAATTTTTAATATTGTAATAGTGTTTGTTTTTGTGTTTTTTTATTGTAATATTTTTAAAACATCCACTCTGTGGATGTTTTAAAAATATTATATAAAAAATTACACTGATAAAAAAATTTTTTAAATTTTTAAATTTTCAAAAAATTTTTAAATTTTTAAAACATCCACTCTGTGGATGTTTTAAAAATATTACAATAAAAAAACACAAAAACAAACACTATTAATCTATTACAAAAACAAATACTATTAATTTATAAACTAAAAAAACTTTCGAGTCATTATTGTTTTAAAAAAACGATAAAATTAATAATGCACTTCCGCTTTATTTTAATTGTTTTCATTTTAGACGACATTAAAATGCAGCTTAATTGATGAAGTCACATAAATTGTTGAAAAACAAAGTTGTTGAAAGAGACTTTTTTTTGCCATAAACATACATACATATACATACATATATATACAACTTACATACATACACACACATATATTAGTGATGTACCGATTAAGGGATTGCGGTAGTGAGAAAAGTCGATATTATATTCTGGTCGGTATTAATAACCAGTCACTACCGAAGTTATAATATTGAAATTACAAGTAAGTTTTTTAAATATCAACACTTTCAAAAGTTTGTTATTGAACAGTATCTTTTGAAAGTGTTTGATAGTGTAAACTTAAAATATCGCCACTATCAAAAGTACCAAACACCTCTTTTGGTTAGCCTGCCTTCAAGACAAAATATACTATCTTAAATGATTGTTCATACTTTTTACAACACTCCACCCATTGAAATTTTTCAGAAAAAATTAACATTTTTAAATTGGTTTTTATTTCCCCAGAGACAAAATATGTATCAAGGCTTGATCAAAATTACATTGATTTTTTTTTAAACATTTTATTAATAAAAATAAATATAGTTCAAACTCAAGTCTCCAACACTTGTGAGAAATACAAACAATGAATTTAAAAAAATTCATACAATATTATAAAAATTCGTTTGACTATTTTTTTTTGAAGAATTATAACCAATACTTAAAACAAACAATTAAAAGAACTTGCTATTTACAGTATTTAAACCCATTAACTTTAAAAATGCTCCACTTAATTGGCAAAATATCAGTGCCATACATCAATAAATGATTTTGATGAGAAAAAAAAAAGATTTATTGAGTCCCAATTTATTAAAAAATCAGAAAAAGTATTTTTATCAATGTTTCTGCTCGTCTTCTTCAACTGACCACTTCTTAATAACAGCTTTTGAAATCTTTTGTTTAATGTAAACAAGTTTTTCAATTGTGTCTGATTTTAACAATGTTCTTTTGCACGTAACAATGTTTCCTGCTTGTGAAAACACTCTCTCAGATGGCGTTGATGATGCTGGAATACACAAAACTTTTTTTGAAGAGAGTGAATCTTCCACCAACTAAAATGTTAAAATTTTTTGGTGGAAAGCCTAGTCCCTTGTACGCTTCCATTTCAGTTACAAATGGTGATGTTTTTGAACGTGCCAAAGTGAGGTAATTCCTGGCTCTTCTGGCTCATCATCTCTTGAAGGAGTGCCTCAGCTGGGGAAAGGTCTTATTGCACTTGAGGTGTGCTGGTAAATGTTGCATCTCTTGGGCTTGCTCATCTCCTAAAGCACATCTTTTTAACTGTGAAATCGTAAGACTCTCTTTTCCAGTTTTTGGTAGTAAGTGACCTTTAAATTTGGGGTCAAGGAAATGAGCTAATGCATTGTTGCTCAAACCGGAGGCACACTCTGCTGAAACCTTTGCTGAGATTTGATAGTAGTTAGGGCACTAAATTAGTTGTGATGGTATCGCTTGGTAAAATTAATAGTTTAATTTTTTCTTGAATATCAAACAAGCCAGAAATAATTAGATGAGCTGTAGGATACTTTTCTGAAGACACAACATCAGTAAAGTCACTGAACACTTGTAAAACTGGAACAATTTTTTGAATCACTTGAAAATGTTTTTGTGTAGGGATAAGCGATTTTAAAATATCATCAGTTTTTAAGTTGCTATTTGTAATAGCTTCCAATGCTGGTTTGAGATGTAAAATAGAGATCATGCACACAAACCTACTACTCCATCTCTTCTTGCATGGTGTGATAATTTTTTAATAATTGATTTTTTCTTCTCTTCAGGCATCAAAGATTCTTCTCTGACTAGCAATTGACTTGTGTGTTCTTGAAGCAAGCTTTATGCAAGGTTGGAACGTCTCATTAACTTTCTCTACATAACTGACACCTTGTGTTATTACCAAGTGGAGAATATGTGCAGTACAATTAGTATTTTCACTGATCATTAATGATTTCTTCGTTGCTGACAACATGTTAGCAGCACTATCAGAGACACACAACATTTTGCAGTCTGGCTTAAAAGGTATTTCACTGATGTTTTCTCAGGGAAAGCAACACATCCAAGCAAAAGTACTAAAGCTCATAGTTGGAGTTTATGTAATGCAAACTTGAGCTCATAGTTGGAGTTTATGTAGTGCAAAGTTAAAGCAACATATGCATCATTGCTTCTACTTGATCACAGATCGATTGTGAAACCAACAGCATCAACATTTGCTAAATCCTTTTTCATAATAATCAAAATTGCCCCTCTGATATTTTGGTATAAGATGGGTAACTTGCTCCTTGAATATGTGGAAGGTGCTTTAAGATTAGTTTCAGGCATTGTGAAACCCATAAGATCTTTAAACCCCTCAGAAGCAACATATGTAAATGGTAAACTTGACATGCACAAATATTTCATGATTTTAAAGTCTGCTATGAGCTGTCACTTATCATTTGAGAAAAAAATTATTATAAAATTATTATAATTAAAAATTTTTTATAATAATTTATAACTTCCTGTAAAATATTTTTTTCTATAAATTGAATTTTTTTTGAGATTTAGTAACTCTTCCTGATGATCCAGCAATGGTGAAACTTCAAGTCGAAGATAAAAGTTAGATAAGTGTTTTTTACTAATTATATATATATATATATATATATATATATATATATATATATATATATATATATATATATATATATATATATATATATATATATATATATATATATATACACACACACACACACACATATACATACATACATATGTATATATATACATCATATATATATATATACATATATATATATATATATATATATATATATATATATTATATATATATATATATATATATATATATATATATATAAGTATATATTATTATTCTTTCCCCCCCTCCCCCTCTACTCTCCTCCAGTAAAATTAAATTCAGGCCTAGTTATGAAGCAATTTATGTTTAACAAAATCTTAAATCATTTTGAATTATTAAAATGTTTTTTGATACTATTTATGTTGGGTTTATTTACATTAAATTATTTATTGTAAAAAATATGCCAACTGCGTTTGTTTTAATTTAAAAACATAACAATAAAAGACAATATAATTTTACTGAAGTCTTCATCATTGATTTAATTGTGTAAAATCATTATTTGTTTTAAGAAAGGAGAAAAGTTTTTGTTTAAAAGAACCTTTTTCACTAATGGAATTAAACCTTTTTCTTTCTCATTAAAAATCTTGTTAAGTTTTATTTATGAACACAAGTTAAGTTTTCTAAATATAGTTTATTTTACACATAAAAAAACAACATCATAAAACAAAACTGTAGTTAAATAAACAAAATATTATTATGTTATCTATAAAATGTTTTTAAGCAATAAATAAACAAATATCTTTTTATATTCTTTTTTATATTAGTAATTTTTGTTATAGTTATTGTTTAAAAGACCTTAACACGTTGTAAAAAATGCTAACTACGTTATTTAATTTTTAATGATATAAAAATTATTTGTTGATAAAGTTCACACTATAATTATAGTTATAAAACATAATGTACAGCTACATTGACAATTTATGTTGTGTGTTTATTTGGTTTTATTTAATGATGTTGGACTTTATTAAAATTAAAATTTATAACTTATGGAATTTTATTTGGGTGCCCATACATCTTTGTACAACTCTGATATATATTTTTTTGTTAATTCACCTCCCCAAGGCCGAGAAGGCCACTACATATGAGGAGGCTACTTAATTGTGGTTATAACCCTCTCTCAACTCTATAACTCCGAAACACGAACCTTGACCAACAAGGCCGCTGCGCAGAGAAACAAGTTGAGCGCGGTACTACCAGGGACGTGGTGGGGATCAAACTCGGAACCTCTCGCTTATAAATATATATATATATATATATATATATATATATATATATATATATATATATATATATATATATATAAATAAATAAGGGTATTTAAAATCCCCCTTTATTTACTAAATCAAAACCCATGTGTGCATGTGCTGTTACCCTTTGTAAATAATTTAGGCCAAATTTTAGCTCTGAAGTCTTAAGTCCGCCAGGAGTTGGTGGATACTAAGGGATTAAGAGATGCTAAAATTATAACAGAGTATACAGATGGGCAAACCAAAAATGTGGACAGAATGGCTATGCTTGTCACATCTCCTGATCTTGAAAGAGAACAGCTTATAGGGATAGTTCCAATGTCAAATGGCCATGGATTTACTCAAGCAACAGCAATTAAGGAACTTCTTGTGGATTGATTTTTGGGATGATACCTACGGGATATGTTTTAATACAACAGCTTCAAACACAGGTGAGTATAGTTTAATTGATGTTAAAAGTTTTAATGATTACATTAAACTTTTAAATATAGGGAAAACATTTTAAGGTTGAATGAAGGGGGTTACAGCAATATTTGAGAAATGGATAGAAAAACCATTACTATGGCTTCGATATAGGCATAATGTCTATGAGCTAAACATAAAGGTTGTTGAATTTTCTAACAATTTTTTTTAAATAACAAATTTTACTTTATATTTTAATCTTTCATGTTAAATTGCTGCTATTTCAGCATGTGGCACAGAAAATGGACATAGGCAGTCTTTGGAAAGAAAACTGATGGAACCTATGAACATCTGTTTAAAAAGTTTCAAAATGCTCGGGAAACCATCAAGCCCAAAAATAATTTGAAGAATCTTAATACATTTGACTGGAGTGCCAACAGTTTCTAAAAAACAAGGTATTTTTCAGTAAAACAATTTTTATTTTTATTGTACATGATTTGAGTTCAACCAGATTTTATAATTTTATTATTTACAGGCACTTGAAGTAAAGTAATATCTTGAAGCTATACTGTATACAAAGGAGCTTCCTTGTTTTGATTACAAACATTTAGACGAGCTTGTGTTGGTTTGGTTGGGAAGTAGCAAAATGAAGAATTTCCAATTGCAGTACACCATGCAAAACCAATTGCAGTACACCATGCAAGATTTGTTGCTAAATGTTTATATTAAATGAGCATGGAACTACTAGCCAGTCAGATGGATGGCATTGTCTTTGGGTTGATTATTAAAAAAAAAAAAGATTAACAGTCCGCCATGTTGCAGAGTACACAATATTGTTTCATGCAATGTGGTCTTTGAAACTGCCAGTTATGAGTTTGTCACCAAGTGTGAATTTGAGTGCAATCAAGGACATGGCACTATATGCATATTTCAATGTAACTGTTTTAAATGCAGCTATCAAGAGCTTAAAAAACCACTTGTGGTTTCTAACAGAAAGAAATGCTGTCCTAGCACTAGCTGATGATCAGTTGGGCAAGAATGTGCAAGATGGCATTGCCCAAACCCAAGTGAAATGTTTCAGGCCTGAAACATTTGAACATGGAAAACTTGTCTTCTCTAAATTCAACACAGAGAATATTTCTAGTCTCCCCAGTTGGGTTGGATCTCAGAGTTGGGTGATTATTCAACATCTAAACTTGAAGGAAACAGACTGAAGGAAGCAGACAAATATCCACACAGATTTATCAATGTGTTGTTTGTCTTCAATGACAAAACTGAAAGAGGAATCAAACTGATTCAAGATTTCATTAATCTGTGTCAGAATGAGAAATTAAAACAGAACCTGCTACTTACTGTGGCAGACCACAGCAAAAGGCACTCAACTAACACGAAAGAGGAGTTTTCAAAAATCGGAAAATTTTAAATCTTTACCAAATTCATTTTTTAACCAGATATGTTATTGATTTTTGAAAAATTATAATATAGTAGTTAGTTATAACAAATATTAAACTCAACACCCTCCCCTAGTGTACTTGGGTGATGAAGAGGGTAGGGGGCTAAAGTCCCCTACCACCCCAGGTACTGCTCTGGTACTATGTTGCAAGATATATTGCTATTTTAGATGTAAAATGTTCCTCCATCTTTATTGAAAGGAATATTAATGTCTTTTATTGGATATTTAAATGCAAAATCAGGCAACCACTACTGTTCTCCACACAGAAATAGAAAACTTGATAATGTACTCAACATTGGACAACAGACTTAAAAATAGGCTTAAATTATTTACAAAGGGTAACCACAGCACATGCACATTGATTGGCAAAACATTTTTTCCATTCACCCTCTGTTATGCCAATATAATGTTTATCAGGTACATTCTTAGAAGAAGCAACACATTTAAATACCACATTTTTGGATAAACAATTGCCACCATTGGACAATTGCTTTTTTTATTTACAATTACAATTTTCTGTAGTTTTTTCATTTAGGATTTCTTTTTTATTTAACAAAGCATTATTGTGACCTTTTATAATTCTTTCCATATTTTTTGTGCAACTGTAGCTAACTTTAATTTCGATTAAAAATTTTATTTAACTTATTAGAAGGCAGGAAATAAATTTAATTTAAAAAAATAAATTTTATTTCCCGTATATATATATATATATATATATATTTATATATATATATATATATATATTTATATATATATATATATATATATATAAATATATATATATACATATAAATAAAAACACACACATATATATATATACATATAAATAAAAACACACATATATATATATGATATATAGATACATATATATATATATATATATATATATATATATATATATATATATATATATATATATATATATATATATATATATATATATATATATATAATACTGGAACTCTATCTGTATATAAGATATGTTCTCAATACAAGATATTTATAAGAGAAAAAGTTACCTTTAAATACTCAGCTTGAGCATTAGCATTTGAGGGTTGTTGATTGGCAAGATATTCAAGAAACAAAATCTGGTTTTTTGATAGTCGATTAGTGCTCTTATATCTTTTAGAAACATCTTATAGAAAGAAAAAAAAATTAATGATATAAGAAAAAAAATCATGTCTAATCCATTGTGGATTCTCTACAATTAACCCATTATGCAATATGTTAATGTTACAAAAATGTATTCTTAACATAAACTTTAATAATTATATGTTGGTGTTTTGCTTTGTGATAATTGTAGTAAATACTTGTTAATAAAAAAAATTAGGCTGTTGTAAATACTTTTATTAAATTGAGTTCATATTTCAGAAAATGATTTTAATAACATCATACTGACATATAATCTTAGGTGGGGATAGCTAACACCTACAATTATGATGTAAACAGGTAATACCTACACAATGAAATAGATCAGCTACAAATAGTTAAAATCTAATGCAAGTTTTAAGTAAAACTTTAACTTATTTATAATTTAATCAACAAAAAAAGTTTTTAAGATATATGCTGACAACAGGCATATTAAAGAGCGAGGAAGATGCTGTAATGCTTTAAAATGATATAAAATTAGTACATTGGTCTAAAAAATGGCTCCTGAACATAGAAAAATGAAAAGTGATGCATGTTGGATGCATGGATAATGCATGGATAATCAAAAAAATGACTTAGAACAACACTATGCTTGATCAATTAGGAAACAGAAAAGTACTTGAAAGCATTAAAAATGAATGTGACTTGGGAATCTAAAGACACGAATGACTGAGCACTAATGGAGAGTCAAAAACTTGCATATATTCAAACATCTCCATGCTGATGAAAATTGCTACGTTACACATAACAACAAATGATTTTCTATATTACATTCTTTTTCCAACAAATTTGAACTCAAATTAAAGGAAAGTATGTATATAAAATGGCAAAAGCCAAATATGAACAAACAGATTAACCATGTTAAATTGACTCTCTGTGTTTATATATATATACAATACTATATTTAGTATTGTATATATGTATATATATATATATATATATATATATATATATGTATGTATGTATGTATATATATATATATATAAATTTATATATATATGTAAGTCTTTTATTGCTTCATTTTTTTTTTATTTTATTTGCCGGATCTTGTTAAACTTGTTAATGGTTATATATATATATATATATATATATATATATATATATATATATATATATATATATATATATATATATATATATATATATATATATATACAAATATATATATACATATATATATATATACATATATATATATACATATATATATATATACATACATATATATATACACGCGCCCGCTTCATCACAAGCTCTGTATATATATGTGTGTGTATATATATATATATATATATATATATATATATATATACATCACCTATCAAACTTTTTTGAGTTCAGATCGCGCTGCGCTCGTGAAACACGCCCGCAAACGGTATTTTTAAACCTTCTAGGCACGATAAACAACGCTTGCTCAGCTTATAACAAAAGTATAAAATCACGCTTGTTCAAAAGTTTGAGACGTAAAAAATAATAAGCTTTTATATGTTTTTTTATAAAATATTTGTAAATAAATTTTTTAGGTGATGATAAAACTTGTTGATTTAACAGTAAAACTTCGTGTGCCTTATACTTATATCCTTATACGAAGTACTTATATAAAATAAAAGCATTATGTCACTCGCTTTCTGCACGTTTCTGTTTTGCTGTTTTGTCAGCATTTTTCCATGCTGCACTAACATAATGAATGAACAGTTTGAAGTTGTTAGAGCTAATTTCAATAATGGAATATTAACTATTTTAACCAAGTGCGCATGGAAACACAATGTGAATATAAAAATGTGCAAATGAAATGAGAATAGAAAATTAGGAAATAACTATAAGAAAGTTAAAGCTTCTGAATATTTTTAATTTTGTAAAAATGTCAAGTAAGATTTATTTAATTTATTGTTAATAATACTCATCATCGTTAATGCCACACATCGTTTATAATAAAAAATAAATTTTCATAATGGAGATTTTTTTAAAGTCATTTTTGTATATAGTATAGATTTTTTATATAGTATAGATTTTTTTAAAGTCATTTTAAAGAGAGTTTTTTAAAGTCATTTTTGTATACAGTATAGATTTTTTAAATTCATTTTTTTATATAGTATAACTAGTATTTATCTTAAATTAATCAAAAACGTTTCTGCTGTTTAGAATGTCCGCAATCAAGGATATTCCAAAAGGAAACAAAGTAATGTTGTCAACATTTATGAAATGTAAAGTTAAAGAGGTAACAGGCTTTAGAACTGAAATTACCAATGGAATTACATTATTGAAATATACTGCAAAGTTTGTACAAGAAATAGGAAGGCGGTATTACAAGGTTGTAAAGGTGCTTTATGGTTTATCGACAGGACAAACTTTGTGACAAACTACACAATTCAAAGACATTTAGAAAAACAACAGTTGAGGGGAAAATCTGTTATTCAACTTACAACTAATAGTTTTGAAGAAGAATTTTAAATTATTCATGTTATGATCTACTAATTTTTTGATGATAAAAAAAAGCGTTATTTAAATAAGAAATCATAAAAAGTATTTTTAATAATTATTAATTAATTTACGAAAATAATTCATTATTAAAAAAATATCAAGAAATATAAAAACCATTAATCGTAAATATTAAGTTAACAGTGTTTTAAATACATATCAAAACAACGAAAGCAAAAAACTTTAGCCACAAATTTATTCTTCAATACTATTGTAAGAACTTATTAAGCACTTGTGTTTTTGTTTGGTTGCATTTTTTTTTTACCATTAATAGTTTAAAAAAATATCTGGCGCAAATAAAAAACAAGAAGTTGGGAAGTATAAAAAACTACATTGTTGAAGTAATATAAATGTGCTGTTGTAGATACTACTTCAAACATTGATGAATGAAAGTTATATAACAAATAAAAAGCTTTTTATAAACACGGTCTTCCGCAATTTTCAAATTTCAAGATCACTCTTGCAGCCTTGACCCCCAGCGTGCATAATTGCGCTCAATGACAACATATTATAATTTTACAAGAGTGATATAACACGCTTGGCGATTTTCTTTATCACAAGCCCTGTATGTGTATATATATATTTATATATATACACACTTCTTTTTACATATATTAGAACAATGTTCTAATGCGTAGAAAAACTTATATCACAAACAGTTAGTGCAAATAATAGTCTAGAATATATAAATATTTTTTGTCTCCTTTTTTTCAATAAACATTTAAAAAATTTAAAAAACGTGAATAAATATGTAATATTTATTAAATTAGATTTTTTCAATGTTTTTAGTTAACAGAACCTTATATATTTTTTTACAAATTTAAAAATCAACTTTTTTTGTATATTTTTTTATTTCTACTATATCTTTCATTTTTAATTGCAAAGATTATATATTACAAACATGTCTACTTTTTATTATTGTTATTTTATTTCATTAATTCTAGCTTGGTGCTTCTACCAACTATCATTAGTTTATGTCTATTGTTAAAATATGGTTTTAATTTAGTAAACTTTAATGATTTGATATTTACCATTTATCATTAGCATATTAAAACAAAAATAATTCACAATTAAGATAAGAAGAACTTTGTTTTCTGCTCACATTACCAAGTTTGTTTGTACAGTTAATTATCATGATTTTGCTAAGTTGTGTAATATTTTATTTTCTTAGCAACTTAGTATCTTTCTTTTAAGATTTTGACTATTTTTAATAACTATATATTATTAATGCAGCTTGGAAAACAACGACTGGTCAATGACTGCCTGAAATGACTAAAACTGCTATTTTGACCTCCCAAAATGAATTCTTGCCAGTATTGTTTGACCGATTGAAAAAAAAATCAGAGTTTTGAAAAACAATGTTTTACAAATAACCATTATGAAATTTAGAAAAAGCATATACTAAAAATTTCATAAAATCATTTCAATTTTTAATAAGCATTTAAAATAGTTTTATAGTTTATGACATGCTACTTTAATTTGTTTTGTTGACAAAAATAAAATGGCGTAAATTATAACACTTTTTTTTTTGCTTCACTTTTTTAAAATTATTTTTATTTTACTGGTGGTTAAAAATCTTTTTTCATAAATGATTAAAGTTCTTATTTTAATATTGTTTTAATAAAAATATTTTATATATTATTTTTATAATATATATGAAAATATATAATAATATATAATATTTATATATAAAATACATAATAATTATAAATATATAAAATATATATATATAGAGATTATTTTTTCTTTTAACTGTACTTAATCACTTTTTTTTTCTTTAAATCTTTTTATTTATCTTCTAACTTTTTGCTGCAAATTTAATAAATGATGAATGATTTATAGGTAAATAGGATTACTAAAATAGGATTCTTAAAAATATATATATTTAATAAAATCTCTTTTTTATGTAACACAAGTAATTTTTGTAGCAGTGTTTCATAAAACAATTATCTTCTTAGCATTAAGTGTCAAGTTCAAATAAAAAAAAACTAAAGTTAACAATTATTTAAAATGAGCAAAGATAAAAAAATATCTTATATCTCAGATTATTAAAAACATTAAACTATTAAAATATTTATAAATTATTAAAATCTTTATACTAAGAACATTTTCTCCTCCAACTGTTCATTTATCTTTTTCACAATTTTTTCCCCGCCGATGAGAAGCCATTGTAATAAATGAATTGCTTTTAAATAAATTTAAAGTTATTAATTGCACATTTACATGCATATATATAAATACATATCAAAGAAAAAAATTTTTTGTTTGTTTTAGTTGAAGCTCGCCTTCTCTGTTTTGTTGTAGGCCAAACAGTCTTCATATTATACGCCGCAATATACAGAATTGATAATTTATTCAAGCACATTTTATTCCTACGAGTTTTAGTACATGACATCACTGATTTTTTTGTTTGTTTAAAAGATAAATTTTGTAAACAAACAAAAAAATCAATGATATCATGCGGAAACATTGATGTATATAGGCATTTTTTTGCCATAAAAAAACACACAATATTTGCCATAAAAAAAGTCACCCAAATATGTTTAATGCTGTCAAAAAGGGTCAAGAATAACCCTTGAAAATACTAGTGAGTTTGGGATTCAAATAAGAGTATAAACAATAAATAACAATTATAAGTTTAATACATATTAAATAATACTTACTGTGTAGAGCTTTACTGGTTGTAGAATAAGGTCGACTTAAAATACCAGAAAAGCTAATTTTTGTAAGTAAGCCTAGAAACAAATATATTCAAATAATATAAAAATTTTTAATAATCAAACTTATCATATTTGTTGAGTCAGAGTTTGAGCAAACAACTGTACTGTGTCAGAGTTTGAGCAAACAACTGTGGTAACTAATAATCTTTTTTCACTAAAACTGTGGTAACTAATAATCTTTTTTCAAATAAAATTTATTATTTTAATTTAATTAAATCATATAAAATTAGTTAAAAGTATATAACCCCAAAAATGCAAAATGCATAAGGTAAATGCATAAAACACTTGTTTTCACAAACAAATTAAAAATGAAATCACAAAAAGCTTTAAAAAAAACTTTTTATCATAAAACAAACATACATATTTAATTAAAAGAAAACTGATATTCCCTGATTTAATTATGGGTACAAATAGGCGTAGCATGAATTGCTTTAATTATTCCAAAATATTTTTAGAATTTAATAAGTAAATAGCATTATTGAAACCTGTTAATAGTAAGTGACCTCATCCCCGGCTCAAAATGATACTTTTTGCACACCTGGCTCCAGCCCCAACCCTGGCAAAATTATAAGATTTAGCAGAAGTTTATAGCCGGAGCTAGAAAAAATTTTATAATACTTTATATATTATGATTTTATGTTTACATTTATTATTTATTATACACTATATTTTTAAACTCTAATTTACTTCCAACAAGATTGCAAGCAACCACTATTAAGTTATAAGTTACTTTAAATAGAGAATAAGTTAAAATACAAGGAAACGATTAACTGAAAACTTCAAAAATTGTAGGTTGTATAAAAAAGGAAAACACAAAGACTGGTAAGAGTTTTACGGTTTTTTTGATGTGCAAGGAAAAACACTGGATTAATCAAAGTTTTTATAGCATGAAGGAACAGATACAGTAAAAGGATGCAACATTTTTTTAAGACTATGGTGGAAATCTTGTCTGGAGCACAAACTGTAGAAGTTGTTAATTAAGAATTAACTTTAGCATTGGAAGCCAGAGTGATTTGGATGTTTAACAAAGGGTTAATCTGTTTAACTGGCAATAAGAGTATGGCTATTAGATTCAAGAGTCAAATTAGAATAAGACTTCTTTGCAAATAACTCTGCTTTATTCTGGGGAAAAGTAAAAAGATAAGACCCATGAATTAGAGATTAAATGTTAGACTTATTTTAGTTAATGACACTGATGAAAACCAGCCAAAAGTCTCTAGAACCTAACATCTGAGATAAGATACAAGATTTAGTAAACTGAGAATAACAGAGCTTAACATCAGACAGGACTTACGTCTACGTTGGCTTCTTGGAATAATAAAAGGACATTTGTTCTTAAGAATACATACTATGGATATAAATATACATGGTTGCTATTTATTTAGATGCTGGCATACACTATCCTTACATATTTATATAAACTTTAGTATTTATATAGTGTGATATTTGCCAAAAGAGAAGATGATCAGATGATGACCATGATCATAATGATAATGGTAATGATTTTTTTTTTAATTTTTAACAAGGATCACTTAAAAACAGTATACATATTCAGCCCTCAGAGCTAGAAAAAATAAGGTTGGAAATAATTTGCCTACCTTAATGTTTTAGAGATCGACAAAAAAATTTGATACAAAAGTTTGACCATAAAATATCGAAACGAGGTCAAAATTTCTAGGTTGGTAATAAGGTCAGCATTTGGCCATGCCAACCTTTATTCTAAGGGCTGCATACTCCAAATAATGAAACTGTAAACACAGAAGTGGATCCAGACTGTAGCAAGTGTAGCAATTGCTACAGTCAGCTCAGGTTTTTTTTCCCTTTTTATTTTTTACGTACATTTTTTTTTCATGCAAAAGAGAAAAATAATTTGAATAAGATACAGAGGTTACAAGTAGTCAAAATGCGGCGCTTCAAACATTTATTCAAAATCATAGCTGAGCAAGTTGACTATGTTAAATAATATTATGTACTATGTTAAATAGCGAGAACCTGTAGCAAAAAAAAAAAAAAAATTTGGAGCAAAGACAGAAATTCAGTTAAATATCCACTCTCCGTTTAAAAAAATAATTTAATGAAGTGGATAGCAATCATTAAATGAAAAGGTTTTATAATTATAAAGACTAAATTAAATAGCACCATCTGTTGGTTTCTTTAAGTCTATTATGAAAATGATGAAATTTGTTTATGTTTATGAAAAATAGTGAAATGTGTTTATTCCTGTTCTATGAGTTATTTATCAATGAAGAAGTCAAACGATCTAAAAACGTTTTAAAAAGCCTATAGATTTCCCAGAGACAAAAAGCCTATAGATTTCCCAGAGTTTTTTAACTTGGAAATTTCTATTAGGTCTAGGAATTAATTCATGCGCTTTTTAATTGAAAATTGAAGGTTTATTTCAAAAACTAAATGGATGAATACATTAATGAAAATAGTGTCCATCGCTAGTCACTACTTTTGCCCATCTTTCCGGCAATTTACGAATTCCGTGTCGAAAAAATGCTTCATCCTTAGAAGTGATCCAATCAGAGACCCATTTTTCGATATTTTCTGAAGAAGTGAAGCGCTGTCCAATCAAATCGCTATTCATGCAATCGAACAAGTAGTAGTCAGAAGGAGCAATGTCCGGAGAATACGGCAGGTAGGGTAACATTTCCCATCCGACATTTTCCAAATAGTTTTTGACAGGTTTTGCGACATGTGGTCGAGCGTTATCATGCTGAAAAATGAGTTTATCATGTCTATTACCCCATTCTGGTCTTTTTATGACCAGAGCTTGCTTCAAATGCATTAATTGTCGTCAATAACGTTTTGAGGCTTTGAGGCGTCTGGAAACTGTTAACGCCTGGAAACTCCAAACGATTTTGCAAGGTCCTCTTGCGTTTGACAAGGATCCTGATAGAGCAATGCTGCCAATTCTGCATCTTCAAATTTTTTCGGCTGTCCTGGTCGCTCTTGGTCTTCCAAACAAAAATCACCACTTTTAAACTGTGCAAACCACTTCTGACACGTTCGCTCAGCTAGAGCATGGTCACCATAAACTTCAACCAAAATACGATGACTTTCGGTAGCACTTTTCTTCATGTTAAAGTAATGAAGAAGAATCCCCCGCAAAAACACTTTACCAGGAACAAAAATCGACATTATCAGTTAAATTAAAAATAGTGTTGTTTACTCTTAAATCAAATAATTTATAATGAAAATGATGCGCAATAACAGTAATCTTCGCATGCATGCGTGGCTAAACGAAACGCTGAGAAAATAAGCTAGTTTTGTAATCCCTTGTCAAACCGCACGAATTAATTCCTAGACCAAATACTAGGAACTATTATTCTCTCCGACAAGGTGTATGTTACAAAAATATTATTGTATAAGGAAGATGCTGTTTTTGGAAAACCAATGATTTAATTGTCTTTTGAAAAGTGTTTTAAATGTTATGATAACTAGTAAAACAATTATATATATATATATATATATATATATATATATATAAATATATCGTATTAACTAGTAATGCAAGTGATAATTTGTAATACAAGTTATCACTTTATTTAAGATTATATAAAAATAATAGACAAAAGTAATAGACATTTTTTTTTAATGATTTTATATTTAAAAATGAGATTTTTTAGTTAAAAATGAAAAAAGTGCTTTGTTACAAGATTTTTAATTTATATAAATTTTCAGATGTTTTCATATTTGATGGTCCTAAATTTCTTTTGAAAATGTGAAAACCTGTAAACAAATAAATTCCTTATTTTTAAGTGATCAAATTCATTTAACTTTAGAATCAGTAAGAGAGTCAAATAGCATAGCAAAGGCAATTATATGTGATAAAATTATAATTCTAACATTTAATGAAAAACCTTAGTTAACTACAGATGGAACTCTTTTGTTGTTTGACTTTTGTCCATGTTATCAAAAACATGCAAAATAATGGACTGAAATAGCAAAACTTTTTTTTCTAATAATAATTACAATGTTTCTCTTAATAACCCTGAAACTTCTACTATCTCAAACGTTAACTAGACTGGTGATTTTATTAATCTTGCTGTCACATAATGAAAAACTTTTAATCTAAAAAGTGTGGGCATATACTTTAGGTTCAATAATGATCAAAAAGCTTCCTCAGAGATCTAAATGATAAACAAAGAAAGTTTGTTTTGGATTTTTGCAATACAGCATTTTGCATGAAAAAAATCAGAAAATAGGCATAAATATTAACACATGTCACAAGGTATTTTGCAAATTATTCACGTGAAAATATAGCCTAGCTGATTAAAACGCTATTAAGAGATACACTTTTGTTACAAATATGTTACATTAGGAAAATTTGTTACAGAACTACTTGAAACAGAATTTAGAAATTTAAGAAAAGTATCTTTAGACATATTTTTTAAGTGTTCTTCGAAACCAAATAAGTCTATTGTTTACATTAACATGTATTTTGGAATTATGATTTGTTTAACGAATATGAAATTTTGACAGTATAATGTTTTATTTTTTTAAACTTTGGTCAATATCCAAAATCATTTGTAATAAGTGAATTAAAAAGTCCTTTTGACAATACTGTTCAATGGCTTTTCTTCAATTTGATTAAAGATAAAGTTTGGTTGACTTCTATATTCAATATTTTTATGCTTTAATGCATTACTTAATTGAAATTGAGTGTTATCATCACAATATACTTTCCTATATTCATTTATAAAAAACTACTGAAAACTTTCTACACCAAAATCAAACAAAGAACTATGTTGTTTTAAACGAAGAACGATCATATTAAGTTTGTCCTGTTAGGTTGACATTTATTCATTGACACTTTTGCTTTTATTATTTGCTGACATTTGTTGGTTGTATCGTTGTTTATGGTAATATGCCTGAAGTTTGCTATTTTAAGATTTTAAAAGCATTCCTTATTTATTTAAAGCAATATATTTTTATTGAAACGATTATTCGACAAAAAGTTTATTGTAATGAATTAATGAAGTTTATTATTAAAAAAATGAAAATATTTATAAATTGTTTATATAAATTTATACAAATCGTTACAGTGTCTATTTTAATTTTCAGATATTTTATAATATCTATAAGTAAGCCATTAAACAAAGCATGTGTTTTAAAACATATTTTAACTAAATAAAAAAAAATTGAATTTTAAATAAATTTAAATTAAACTTGTCATTTTCATTTTAAAATATCAACCTACAATTTTTTTGCAGACCAAAACATTTTAACAACCACAAATATTTTGTTGATTTAAATATATAGATAAATTTATGACAATGTTTTGTGTGTTATTTGGCATAAATACATTGACTGGCAACAGGAATACCAAGAACCTAATGTAAATACATCGGCATATGTAGATCATATAGTACAGTCGGCAAACTTGGACTTTTAGCACTGTCGGCATATGTGAAAAGCGAGGACCTATTTTTTTTTTTTGAAGACAAAAAAATATTTATGTTATTTTTGCTTCAGGCAATAAAAATCCTGGATCCACCCCTGAAACACCTTACTTTATGAAGTTGACAAAATAATGTTGATCAAAAAATTATATTTTTTAAGGGTTTTAATAAGAAAATTTAAGTTTTGTTAAAAGATATTTAAAATTGAAAAAAAAATTAGTGTCAAATTTTTTTCTTTATATATCTATCAGATATATAATAATTGTACTGCAATGAGAAAACACAAACTTTATTGAAATTATCTGAAAAATACACCAAACATAATTTATTTAGCAAATTGATAATACACATGTATCAATATAATTGTAACATAAACATAATATACACATCAAATATAAACATAATATACATATGTACTAACATGTTATAAACGTACAATGTGTGATAAATTTAAGAAAATGTATTTAAGCTTAATAAAATATAAAATGTTCGTTTATCGCATTTATTATTAGCGTTGTTATCGACTTCAACTAAGTTGACTAGTCAAAAGTCAAAATTAGTCAACTAAAAATATATAAATAGTTGATTTAAATGACTATAGACTTCCTACTAATTGACTAAAAGTTGATTTAGTCGATGAAAAGTCCTAAAATCCTTTTACCTTTTCATTCAATTTAACTTTCTAATCTTTTATTTTTGCTTGTTTCTTTAAAAACAAAAGGATGTACTATTATAACTAGAGAGTCACGGTTAGTGGTTTTGCTAAATACTGACTATTTGGCTAGACGTTCAGTCAAAGCACTAAATATTTGGCTGCCAAATATTTCGTGACACTTTCCTATTTTGAGGGTTGCGATCTGGTTCATTGAAGTGTATATTGTGGGTATACTGGCAAAAGATGTCAAAAATTGGCAGTTTTGGCTGAATGATGCAATATTGTAAAGTTTCCAACACTCTACAAACTGGCAAAATACAAGTTAAATGAAACATCTTTAAGGATGTTTAAATGTATTTTTATAATCAGAGAAAAGCTTTTCTCTGACAGAAAACCCTTACGAGTGATGATCAGCTAATGCAAAACATCCTAATATAGTTTGCTAAAAAAATTTATTATTTGCCAGTGGTAGCTTACACAGTGAATAGCTATTTTAGGAAGTATGACATGTCTAATTATAACTATTACTTATTTTTTGTTTACTCTTTTCTAATTTATCTAATTATTATCTATTTTTTGTTTACTCTTTTCTAATTTAATCAAATTTTTAATTAAAAAAAAAGAGTTTTATCTAATTCATATCATATTAGCATTATTTAGGCTCTTTCCGGTGCTCTATAATAAGACTGTAAGGACTTCTGGGAGCACCATAATAACTACATAAAAAAATAAAATAAAAACAATTATACCTAATTAAACAATCAGTTATGTATTTCAATAGTTTTTTCTTTTTCTTTTGTTTAATCAATGCTTTTGATTTTCATAAATACTTTCATACAGGGCTGCTCCAAGCTGGCTAGGGGATCTGGGGTAAAATTAAGTTGCAAAGTTGCAAAATCAAAATGCTTTCTATACAATTACATTGTAAATATGATTTTAAAGACTTTGATATATAGCAAGTATTTAAGGCAGTCCCTAAATCTTTGGGGTCTGGGAACAAACTGTCAAGTTGTTGGAGCGGTTATTCTCTCATATTGTTTTGCTGCATTAACATTTAAATGATATGATGTTAAAAAATAGAAAGCAAAAAAAAATTACTTAATTATTTTTAGGACAATTTATTTAAAAAAAAAAAAAATTATTTCCATATTTCGACTAAATCGACTTTTAGTCAACTTTAAAAATGTATTTGTCTATTTTAGTCAACTTACGAAAATATATTAGTCGATTTAGTCGACAGTTTAATTATTTAATAGTCGTAACATGGCCTACTATATAACAAGGCTGGACTTGTTGCTTTGAAAGCAAAAAATTAGTGGGCTGAAAACATATGGGTTTGCAAATAAACATATGGGTTTGCAAATAAAGCTTGCAAATAAACCAATTTAACAATATTCAGATGGTTTAAATTTTATATGTTTTTTAAATATAACTAATAATTTTTTTTGCAATGCCAAAAAAGCATTGTGTTGTTGATTGAAGGAGTAATTATAAGTGAATGATTGAAGAATGTTCCAGTAACAGTGACCATGTGTCATAAAAACTGCCTTTAGTTTTTATGACACATGGTCACTTAGCCCCGGCCATAGCCCCAGTCGTTTACTACCTAAATGGTTTCGAAAAAGTATATCAGATTTGTATAAATTATCTCTTTATAAACTACAAGGATATCCAATCTACGCAACTGAAATAATTAGATTTTCTCTAATGCATAGTATAAATCAAAACAAGCGTATACTTTGCTATTAAAAGTGTTTACACTTCTTGGCATTGATCCAATATCAGGATTATTATTACTTTTGGAAAATGGTAGGCATAGTTGTGTTCATGGTGGTTAGCTTAAAAGAATCGATCCCCTTTGTTATTAAGGCCTGTCTAGAGTTTCAAACTTCTGTTTCTTTCAATAGTTCACATATAGAAGAAACATTAGAAACTTTATATAAAGCTTTAATGTATGACCTAATAATAACTGATAATCATGCAACAAATATTTCAGCATTCAAGATTCCATGTTTAAAATTTGGTAAACAAGATAGTGACATATTTTTTACTTTTATGGGACATCCAGGGTTTACAATTTATATGACAAAGTTCATTTGCTAAAAAATATTAGGAATAATTTATTAAATTTAAAACGGTATGTATTTCCACCTACCGATTTCAACAAGTTTGACGATATTATTCATGTTGAAGCTAGTCAAATTTCTTGGAGTTTATTGCATAATATTTAAAAAAAGATGAATTGTTTCCTGCTAACTTAAAAAAAGCTTTTAAGTTATCTGCACAAACTTTATATCCTGGAAATAACAATCAAAGTGTTCATTTAGCTTTAAATATCTTTGATGAAAACACCTCTGCTGCAATCATCAGCTCTTTTCCAAAAGAAATTGCAACTGCTGGATTTCTAAAGCTTTTTAATATTTGGTGGACTATTTCTAATTCAAAGGTAATGTCTAACACAAACAATAAGATTGATATTACAGCTATTCCAGGAGATAAAAAATCACAGTTTATTTGAGATAATGTAACGTGGATTATAAACAGAAAAAGTTACAATTTAAAATAAATATACTTTGTCTGTTGAGACAACTAATGCATTAATTACAACATTGATTTTCAGAAGGATATAAGTATGTTTTAAATAGCCGGTTTCTAGAAAGGCATTTTAATAACTATTGTCAAATGAGTGGTGGAAGATTTTTAGTTAGTTTACGCAAAGTTCAACAATCTGAAAAGATATTTTGGGAGAAATCCAATGCCAATAGTTGGACAAGCAATCTGAAATCCAATACAAAAATTGACAGAAATGACCGTTTATTAAAATTGGAAAATTGAGCAATGATATTCAAGAGAACGAGGTGTCTCACGACTCTCTTATGAAGTTTCCATTAATGTACCTGTTTACATCACAAAAAATCTTGCATACAACTGTGCTAACTGTCTGACAACATGAAGTTTCAATCAGGTCTCAACAGAATATCTTGAAATTCTGTCATGTGGTGGTTTTAAAAAACCTTCTAAACGATTAGCTTATTATGTTTGTAATGGGTTTATAATTTTGGATACTGTAAAAAAATTATTATTAAAGTTTTTTACATAATATAAAAAGTGCATCCTTGTTGGCACTTAAAATGTATCAAGCAAGTGATAGTAGTTTTATGTGTATAGAACATGAGGAATGGGGAAGGAAATTGGCAAACACAATTGAAGAGCGTTTTTCTAAAAGGCGCTACGTCCTTTTTTTCAAATATTAAGTTTTTTCAACATTTGAACTTTTTAATGATAAACGTACAAATATAACAATGTTAGTACCAATAAAAAATTTGTTCATCATCTTTATTTACAATTACAAAATTATAGATATTAGAAAAATCTTTGCCTGACAATTAGTTTTTTGTATTTTTCTCAAAACAATAAAAATGTGATTGCATCTTTTAGAAAAACACTCTTCATTGTTACCAACATATATTTCAACAATGAGCAACAAATTAAAAATGGAAACATTAGAAAAGATGAAGTTGTTGCTTTTAAAGTTCAACAAACCATGAAAGACATAAATAAATGAAACAATAATATATATATTAACAAATGAAATAATATATATATATATATATTAACAACATTGTATAGATATTTTTTCCTTTAGAAATAAATGAATCTTAAATTGATAGATTCATATTGTAATACAAATGTTGTTTTTTTAAAGTAAATGTACAGCGGAGGAAATAGAATCAGCCTCACCTTTATTTTTTGTTCTAATTTAACAAAAATGGCAGTAAAACAATTATAAAGTCTACTTTATTTTTTATTATCTTCTACTACAACTAAAAAGTTTATAAATTGGTATGTTTAATTAGTCACAAATGGAAAAAAAAATTAAAGTATTCAATTTGTGGAGAAAATAGAATTAGCCTTGTTTACGTTATATACAAGAAAATACAGAAAATGTTTTACGCTCATTTAATACTTAGTATTGCTTCCTCAATTTTTAATAACGTCAAATATGCGACTTGACATACTAGTCACAAGATTTTGGATAGTTTCTATAGATATCTCATTCCTAGCTTCTCTGATATGAGTTTTCAGCTCCAAGGTGGATGCAAATTGCTTACCTTTTTCATAAACCCTTCTAGAAAGTACTCCCCATAGAGTTTCAATTAGGTTAAGATCTGGACTAGATGCAGGCCATTCCATTATGTGAATATTTTTTTCTCTAAACCAAGCTTTTGTAAGCTTTGAGTTATGTATAACATCTTTATCTTATTGAAAAGTGAAATTTTCACCTATCAATTCCTCACTA
This sequence comes from Hydra vulgaris, assembly GCF_038396675.1. NCBI lineage: Eukaryota > Metazoa > Cnidaria > Hydrozoa > Anthoathecata > Hydridae > Hydra > Hydra vulgaris. The sequence goes on from NC_088930.1 coordinate 52,830,138, forward strand.
TGTTCAAGCGAACTTATTTTTAATAAGTCAATGTAGTCCTGTGAATTAATTTTTGTTGAAATCCATGCCAGTGGAGTTTTCCAGAAAAGGAAAAAGCCCCCAAAATCATAACAGTTCCACCACCAAATTTATGACTCATCCGAGTTTCTTTCTCTTTTCGAAAATCATGCCAGTAATATTGATAGACATCAGGACCACCTAGATTGAACTTTTTTATTATCACTGAAGAGAACTTGATGCCACTCTTCCTGCTAAGACATATGTTTTTTTGCAAATTGTAATGTAACTTCTTTATGACGAGCAGTAAGTTTTGGTTTTGGTTTACGCTTAGATTTGTCTCACGCGTTGAACAGATACAGTAATTGTAAATCAAGACGAATTTGAGATCCAATCATCTGCTGAGCAACAGCAAGACGTACAATAACTTGTTTAGTAGGATTATCAATTTTACGTTTGCCACCAATTTTTTTATAAGCTCCATAATTAATGCCAATCTTGAAGTAATTATTAACCACTTTTGGAGATCTTTTAATTTTCTCTGCAATTTCCTTATTAGATAAGCCTGTATCTTTGTATGCTTTGATTACTGCTAATTCTTCATTAAACGCTTACCACGTCCCATTTCAAATTAAGGTATCAAAAACCAAATGTTAAAAACTTTATGAGCACTGATTTCACAGTCTTTGTTTAACTTACAAATAATAATAATAAACCAAGTCACAAATGCGTATCACCAGATCAAAATATACAAGTAAACTGAAAATAATTATTGATGAGGCTAATTCTATTTGTTACCGCAAATATCAAGTATTATACATTTTATGACTTTATCAAATGTACCACAATTTAATTATGCTATATTATAATCTAAAAAGTTGTTGCTTGTAACAATAATTATATGCGTGTGGATACAAGATGCACCGCACAAACAAACAGATTTACAAAATATTGGTAATAATAATAACTAGAATTTCAAGGCGAATAAATTAAAAAATTAAAAAAGGCGAATCAAGTAAATTAATCAAACTTCAATAAAGTCTGATAAAAACCTTAAGGTTTTGATTTTGAAAAACTTTATAGAATCACCCATAAAAAACTTTATAAATTGGGACATGTTATATAGTAGGCCACGGTCGTAACAAAACTAGTATTTATGATGAGTAAATTGAAAAAACTTAATTTTGGTGTAGTATTTACACAAGGTTTAAATACTGCACTAAACTCTAAATGTTTGATGAAACTTTTTGTAATGTTTTTAACTTAAGTATATAATTGTTTTTTAATCTTTAGGTTCAAATCAATATGTTTATATGTAGTGAAAATTAAATAAAATTATTTGATTTAATTATTCATTATTCCTATCTAGTATTAAGTGACCCGACCTAGTATTAGGTATCTAGCATTAGGTCCCAACCTAGGTCAAATTTCAAAAAATAAAAATCTTGTTTAAATTGAAAAATGAGAGCATATGAGTATCCATAAAGCACATAGTTTTGGGTAACTTAAAGCTTAGGTAATTTTAGTTTTTTAGTGCTTATATAGAGAATAGAATATTATAAAAAACAATGAAATTTAAAAAGAATAAAATATTATAAAAAACAATGAAAAGAGAATCAAATATTGACTAGTAGCAGAGACATTTAAATTTTAAAAAAGTTATAGTTCAAAACAATAGCTAAATTTTTGTAATTAAAAATAAAATATACTTTTTACCATGTTTGTTATCAAAGAAAGTGTTGTTTGATATGTGAGAAACATTCCAATGGTTTGAAGAGTTTTTTAATAAAAGAAAATCAGGAGACCATTTTAAATTTGGAACTTGAATAAAATTTATCCAGTCAGAAGGTAGATGATGCAAACCCAATTCATGAAAAACTTTCAAACCAGACTGAAAATAAATAATAATAAACTATAAATTAAAACAATAGTAACAACAAAATAGTAGACAAAAAATTAAACAACCCACAAAAATCCTCACAAAAGCACACACAAGTGTGTGCTTTTGTGAGGATTTTTGTGGGTTGTAAATGTACATGATACAGTATAGACTATACTGTATCATGTAAATGTACATGATACAGTATTGTCTAAATATTATAGCTGGTAGAGGAACCAGCGAGTGTCAATCGAACACTTCAACAACTAATTTTTTAATGTATTCTTTTTATACTTTTAATCATTTGCTTTATCTTATCATAAACTTTTTTGAACTGGTGTAAAGATTTTGCGCTGACTATGGCTGAGCTTTTGCCAAAAATTTACTGGTAAATTGTTTTACCAATTTACCGGTAAAACAATGAAATGAAAAAGCAACGTTGATAAATAAAAAAACAATGTTGATAAATAATTATTCTTACTATACTAACACAGGAAAAGTTGGCAACAAAAGCTGCAAAAAAAAATCATAAAAGTCTAAGTCTAACTGTTTTCCCAAAGCAACCAAACGAAAAAATAATTGCAAGACTTACAGCACTCTTTGGATTTAGTTTGCCATTGTTAACAGCTCTTTCATTCAATCTGTGTGAAAAAGTTTATGATTTTCCAAAAAATCAAAAACTTTTTCACACAGATTGATTACACTCCCTTAAAAAATTGAAGGCACATGAATATTATTAGTCATCAAACGCACACATACATGAACCTGGACTTTACTCAAATTTCTGGATCTCTGCCAGCTGAAAAAGGTTGTCACAGAAAAAGTGCCTAAATGTAGGTTGAACATTGGCAATAGCATTGTTTGCTCAATTACGGATGGAGCTTTTATGATGAAGTTTTAGAAAATTTCAAGCAGAGCATCAAACGTGCTACACCCATGGAGTGCATTTGACAGTTCAAGAAGTGTTGTACAAGAAGCCTTTCCAAAAAATTGACAATAACAGATTGGATGTAACAAGTGGCAAAGATGTCACTAGTGATAAATCTAAAGTCACCAGTGACAATTCTGAATGTGACACAGAAGTCTTTTTTTTTGGTGATTCCATGGATGAAAACATTCCCATTTTAAAAGTGAAAGTACACTTGCAATCTGTCATCACAAAAGTCAGTTGAAATGTCAAGTTATTTCGAAAATCTCCAACCAAAAATAAAATATTTTTATCTGTCGATAATATCTTAGCATTTAAATTTTTTTTAAATAATTCACTCCTAACAAGGCTGCAAGCACTATTTAAGGTTGGAGTTAAATTTAAAAAAAAAGAGTTTAATTAAAGAGCAAGAAAGCAATTGACAGAAGACTGTATAAGTAGAGAAATCACAAAGACGTGAGAGAATTATAAAGCATTGATGTGTGAGGAAAAAAGCTTGATGAATAAAAGTTTTTGGATCTTGTCTAGCAAAGAAAGATCATTATTTAAAGAACCAGTCTAAATGTAACAACAGTAATCAATACATGGATGAATAAGAGACTTAGAGGTAGAGAATAGAATCATAAGTAAGAAAATAGCAAACATAATAAAGAGAGGCAACTTTAGCAGATGCTAAAGGATTGTATATGAGGGGTAGCAGGTGGTTAAAGCGAAAAGATGTTAAAGCGAATTTTTCCTTTTTTTTTTTAATAATACTGATTTTTATCTTTTTTTTCAAAATGTTGCATTTAAATAACTTTTTATTAATAATTTAAATAGATATTTTATCAACTATTTTTTATTATTAATTATACTACTTTAAGTTTATTAAAATATATAAAATTTTCTTTTTTATTAAATTTTTTTTTTTAAATTAAAAATAAGCTAATAAATACCAGTAACTTTTTTGCTCTTACTTTTTTTGCTTTAACAACCCTGAACTGAACTATATGAGGAGCCTATCTGTAAAACGCACCAAGTCACCAAAATAAAAATTTTGAGTTAATTCCATTTCCACATTCTATATACTGAAATATCATCTATTTAAATATTAAACCAACTGAAGATCAACTGCCTAAGTTATCAAAAGGTGATATTTTGCCAAGAGTACATAGAGTATATAGTTAGGTTGTCAAAAAATAGGGCCACTTTTGATGCAAGATTCTCAGGGAGTTCATTATTATAAACGGAAAACAATAAAGGACAAAGTATGGAACCTGTGGCACCAAAAAAGTTACTAAAAATAAAGAAGAGTATTGTCCTTCAAAAACAACTTTAAAGCTGTGATTAGAAATAAATGATTCAACGATTTAAAAAATCTTCCTAGATACACCATATAAAAATAACGAAACCTAAAACTAAAACTAGTTTGTTAAAAAAAAAAAAAATGTAAAAAAAAAAACTTTTTCTAATTTGAGAAATTTAAATACATTTGTCAAATCTAATCAAAATTAAATCAAAATTATTTTCAAATTTATTATTTCTTATTTTATTGTTTTTGAATGAATAAAGCACATCAACAAGTTTTATTAAGATTTGTTATTCAATCACAAGCAATAAACCAAGAAACAATAAATTTAGAAATAATTTAGATTCATGTAAAAAAATTTAGATTAAAATAAGATTATAGAATGCTATAGTTATTTTTTATTACTAAGGGTCAATTATTTAAAATTTTTTTGGGAAAAACAAGGCAACCTAATTGGGCTGAGCTATATTTTTAGCTCAACCCAACAAATTAGAACCACTGTTTTGAAAATAAAGTTAATTTTATTAATATTACCTCTCTTTTTTTGATATTTATTGTTTTTGAAGTGATAAATTCCCCATTGTATTTGTTTTCTTTAAGCTTACAAGTTTTCGGTGTTTTTTTGTTACAAAAACAAGATTTTATGGAACTTATTGACGGTAGAATTTCATTGATAACTCCAGTCACCTGTTTTAGCAATTTTTTAAAAAAACCATTAAAATAAACACAAACCAGGTTATAACTTATGTTATACTTAATGACTATTAACTATAAAATAACTATATATTTAAATATTTCTCAACAAGGATTGCTTGTTTTATAAACTTTGATGGTCTCCACACGCTTATGTGGATGTGGATCCTAACCTGTGATGAACCAAAAACCAGAACGGATGAAGCCATTAACAAGTCTTTTAAAAACTTCCAAATGTTAAAATAATCATAGCGCGTATAATCGCGAATTCCGTTACTACTTCGGACTAATTTTCCGTAGAAAGTCTTTTTCCGCTTTGTTTAAACTTTTTTCAACAAATTTTAATTCAACAATTTTTAATTCAACAAATTCCACAAATAACCAATGTTTGTTACATCACTTAGTTTTGCATTAAATTGTTTTACAACAGCCATGGCCCCCACATTCTAGAACAGAGCCCTATGCTGGGCCCATCTGCGGGTTTTTATTTTTTGCGTTAGAAAACATTTTCGCAAAATATTTTCAAAAAAATATTTTGCGGGTATAATATCTTCCAAAATATTTTCGAAAAATTAGTAAAAATTTAGGCAATTTTTCATATATCTGCCTAGCTTCCTCAAAGCTGTAAGATGTTACTATACATAAGCGCTGTCCATCTGAAACCAATTTGGGCCATGTACTAGGGTCATCAAGAATTATCTCAGTGTTTTGATTACATTAGATTCAAAAGTATCATCTGCATTTAATTCTTTTTCTGCCACACTATCGCTAGACTGTGTCTAGTCTCATCAGAAGCAGTAAATCTATGCGCATTTCATTTGTCTAACTTTTCACGTATTGAATCTATTTCAAACTGATTTCCAGCTCTCAACTCAATGATACAGTTATGCTCTCTGCAACCCTCAATTTTACCATTAAAAGAATCTTTGTTTTCATATCGGAAAAATTTGGTTATTGATTGACTACCAAGAGATTATTTTTATCTTATCTCATTTTTAAGTTTTCTCTTTTGAGCTACAGATTTATGTTTGTAACTTGAGTTTGAAATGATGTTTAAATAACTTGACAATCTAAAAAAATAATTTTACTTTTGAAACATCATTTAAATCCTTAATAACAAATGTATCTTTTAAGGAAGTTAAAGTTAAGTTTTGAAACATCAGAGTCATAATATTTTCAAATGATATATGTCTGAACTCAAATAATTTCAGAATAAATTATTTTCCTTTTTTAGTTTATTGATTTCATAACAAAGTTCAACTAATGTAAAATGATTAACCTGAAAGATTATGGACCAAATTTTGCAAACCAATCCATTAACGAAGAAAAAACTATTATATGAGAAAAATGCGGAATTAATTTACCCAACGGTCCGCATAATAGCTTTAAGACCGCTCTTAAGTGCATATATACATGCTAAGCTACTTCTTAACGTTAACGACTAGTAACTTATATTTCATAACGAAGATGTGTTTAGCTGCAGGAATCATTCAAAGAAAAAACAATAATATATATGAAATTAAAAAAACAATAAAATATATCAAAAAAGTAAAAAAACAAGAATGTTGCCTGATTTGTTTTAATTTCTGTTTGTTTTCTACTTTTTAATTTTAGACAATGTTTTTGGCTTAACATTTTTTCTTTTCTTTTCAAATTTATTTTTTATTCAAAACAATAATATTTCACTCGGATTTACTATTTTTCCGGTTACTACCACCCTCTATTTTTCCGGTTACTACCACCTACTGGAGCCCTCTTTACCTCCGGGCCCCAGTGCTACAGTACCGCCATCCCTCCTCCCCACCTTTGTGGGGGCCATGGCAACAGTTTAGTTTTGAATTAAAGCAACTTTTCAAATATTCGTTTGCTTAAGTACATTAATTACTACTTAGAAATTTGTTTTGAGCAGTTTGATTATTCTTATTGGCATTTGGAAAAAACAAATGTCTGCGTTGTTTTTAAACAAATTGATCTCGTATTTTTGTTTGATATACTTAAATATTTTCAAAATTGTATAAATTGTTAAGAACCTTGTATATGAAGAAGTACTCTAAACATGGAATTGTATACTGCGGACCAAAGCAACGGAACACTTTTTAAAAAGATTACACATCGTAAAGTTATTACATTCCTTCAAGTTTGTAATAAAAAATTAAATTTTTAAACAAGATACTTGGTCGTTTACATAAAACGAAACAGCGCTATGTTTTTATGTGCATGCTCCAGAAATAGAAATCTAAAGCGATGTAAATATGAAAAAAATTTATGATTTATCAATAGCTGCAATCCGAACATTTTCTCAAATAATTTTACAAATAGAAATTTCCTAAAAAAATGTAAGTAGGAATAGTTCCTATTATAAGCAAAGTTTACATAAGCCTTAAAAAAACCTTGAAATTTGATTACGCGCGAATGTAAAGAACGGAAAAAGCAGCTTGTCAATAAAGGTAAAATTGAGAATTTTAAAGTCAGGATAAAATAAAATCTGATCGTAAAATTTCTAGATTTTTTTTTAATACTGAAATTCAGTCTATAAACAACAGAACAAAGCAAGTTTTAGCATTCAATTTTTTTACTTTACGTTGATGGCTTACAATTGATGACAATATTGTACTGCTTTTGGCTGGTTCTAAACTATGTATAAGTGCTACAACTCAACTCAAGCTGCTAGCGTTGTTTATAAATTTGTATTCTCTAATATTATTTTTTTGTCTTCAGATGGAACTACACAACACAAATTTGAAACTCATGTGCAGAGTTTGTGGCAAAAGGCTTGGAAAAAAGCAATACCCTATGAGTATTAGCCTGAAAATCAAAATAGAAGAAGTTTTATTTTGTCAAACTGACAGATGTAGAGTGTGTTCATCCCAAAAGAACATGTCATAAATGTTACTGCACAGTTAATAGTGTTAGCAAAAGGAAAAAAACAACATCTCTGACTTTATTTTCTGGCTGGCAGCTGCACAACAGCAACTATGTAGTGTGTCAGATGGCTGAGAAACTGCAAGAGGGAGCAATAGGCACACAATCAACTTTGAAAACAAAAAAAGTTTTTTTAGGAAAATCTGGAAAAAATAAACGTTGGACAGTTGCCATGCTTACATCAGTAAAAGAAAGTTTAGCACTTAACATTATATTCAGTCTGAGTGAAAATATGGATTTATCAGAGCTTAAAAATTAACTAAACCCTTACTTAGAGCTATGTCAATGCTGTATGTGTATTAAAATAATAATTCTTCAACTAAAAATAAAATAATTTTTATGTCTAGCTGAAGAAATGAAACAAAAGCATTTAAATAAATATTTTGCCCGCAATGCAAAGAAAACATTTATTATGGCGACTTGATGAAAAGTAAAAAAATTGATTCCCTGCTTAAAATGTTGACACTTGTATGTTCTTCATGCAAAATGAAATTCAATTTGAAAGTGGAGGCAAATCAATTCAATTTGAAAGTGGAGGGCCAAGAGTAAGTAACTTTTCTCTATTTCACAACAAACAAACAAAATTAGCTTTATTAAACCATAAATTATAATTAATTTACTTGCTTACATTCCAGCCAGTGTTATTTACACATACACCAAAAGCTTATGTCTGTAGCAACCAGGCAGCAAAATCAACCACCCACTGTTGAAATTCTTTCATTAAGAGACATCTTGAAGTTGTAGCAAGCACTTTAAATAATGCAGTTGGCTATTAAACTTCAAAATTGGTAAAAGCTCTTCCATAAGAGACAAGACAAGCGATACTAGCAAATTCAACAATTAAACATGTTGAAATAAGTGCAAGTGAAATGGTAGCTATGAAAACAGATGTGGGTATCCCATGGAAAAAACTTAAAACAATGTCTCAGTGAGTCGTTGCTGAAACCTGGTCTGGAGATGACATTGTGGTTGAAAATGTTCCTTTTACCTTTTACAAAGAAGAAAATTGAAAGTTTGAAATAAATCTAGCACCTAGGGGTTATACAAAAGATTTTCCAACACATTTTTAGCCATATTGATCAACTAGAAACACCTAAAGTTACCTAAGCAAAAATTAAAATCTTTAGAAAAAATATTTGTTAAGCAAATGTATATCAATATGCAAATGACACATCTCTTACATTAAAGCAACTTTTAACGCTTCAAGTGTAGCTTACAGCATTAAATACGATTTATATGATTTGTGTATCTTTGTAAGTTGCCAAATTACTTATATTTTTATTTATATATATAGTTGTAATGGTCTTGTAGATCATAAGTTCATTCCTAAAAAAGATATTCAAGTTAAAATTGGAGGAGATTTTGGTGGAGGAAGTTTTAAGATGAGTTACCAGATTATAAACACTTTAAATCCAAATAGTAAAGAAAATACTATTGTTTTCAGCATTTTTGGGACAAAGGACTACAGAGTCAATATCAAATTAACCATGACAAGATTTCAAGAAAAAGTCTTAAAATCTTGTCATGGTTACAATCTGTTCTGAAAAATATCATGAATTTATGTCAAAACAAAAACAACTGTCAGACCTTCAAAATTCTATTTTTAATCTTGATGACCAAATGCAGCTGGTGAATGATGCTATGACAATGGCTACATTAAATAATCATGAAAATGTGGAAAGTATAAAATCAATTTACATCTCTCGACTCGATTTTCTAAAGAAAATGTAAAAGGAAATGGTAGGCATTTCTTAAAAATTTTTCATTGACGACATGATAATGTTAAATTCTGTTTTTTTTATAGAATTATTGTTTTGCTTTAAATTGGTACCGGCCTATAATAACTAAAACTCTCAATCCTTTAATTTTTAGTGTAATATTTGTTAAAAACTATGTACAATGAAAAAAAATTTAGTGTTATTAAATAAAAAACTATTAATGCTCATAAACATCCAGAGTCAGCAAGTAATATGCAATTTTAACAGCTTTTTTGAACATTGATTTCTTCTTACCTAGTCAAAGTTTGAGTCTAAAATATTGCAAAAAGGGATTTGATCAGAATCACCGTTATATTATTTATAGATACAAATTGGTAGCATTTTCAATAATGGTTTTTAATTGTATTGTAAAATCCGTGTTGTCAATATCTCAAGAACAGAAAACTGTAAAAACCTTATTTTTGGTCAAACCCCTTTACAGAAACCTGATAACCAGTAACAAATATTTTAGGTTTACTCTTCAAGTAGTTAAAAAGATATCCTTGTTCAAACTTGAAAAACTCATTTACTCAGAAAACAAGAATACAAAATAAAATCTCTCTAAAACATTCAAGACACATATGAGTTATCATCCCAAAAACATTTTCTTATGACTGACACTTTAGGTCACTTTTTACTAAGAAACACATAAACATAAATTTTTGAAATCTACAATAATTATCTTTTTCAAATAAAAAAAAAGGTAAATTTTGAAATTTTATAGGCTAATACCACCTTAAGTGGTACTAGCCTACAAATAAAGTATTTGTTATATCTGTATTATTCCAGACCAATGTTTCCTCGTGGAAGCTAATACTACTGCTATTTAACTAATTTTTATTTAAAAGCAATTATAATACTTCTATTATTAAATACAATGTAATACTCTGGAGCTTGAATCTACACTGAAGAAAGGTGAGAGATCATTCACACAACAGATTGAAACAACATCACAAAAACTGAAAGTTTGGCGAAAAGCATACCATTGAAAAAGTTTTATCGGGAATCGTGTACATAAAATGCTTTAGGTTTCCTTTCTTTTATAAATGAATTTATTCCAAATCTAAGACATAATTATAAATAACAATAATAACAAATAATATAAAATCATGCAATATATCTTTTAAAGAGACATTTTTTTTTTAGAAAAACTCTAAACTAATGTTATGTAATTCTATTCCAAAGCTTGTTTTTGATGAAAGATTTTTTGGAACAAACATGCACAAAAAAGCAATTAAAATCAGTAGAAAATATAAATTACTCCTTCATAAATTTTCTGCATGCTATAACATATTCTCTCCAAAAAATACCATGACAGCAGAAATACTAAATGAACTTGGTATGTTTTATTTGATTTTTTTCTATTCTTTCTGGTTTTAATGAGTTTCTCAAAGCGTATGGGAATTTTATTGTGTTTATAGTCATTGAGGTTGAAGAGTATACTGAAACTAAAACAATAGCTAGCAAGATAATTATGATGATTTAACTTATAAAGCTGGGATAATAAGTACACCACAATTCATGTTGCTATCATTTTTTCTTTAGAAAAAAATTGATGAATTGATGCATTTTTACCGTACAACTTGGCTTGATGCTTTATTGCCTCCAAAGTTAGACTTGTTGGAAGATCACGCTATTCCATTTTTGAAAAATGGGTTGCTGGCTTTAGATTCTATGGCGAACAAGGTGGAGAATCAATTCATCTTGAATTCAGCAATTTAAAGCGCATTTATTAATCTATCCCTTGCCCAACAAAGTGGTTAAAAAGCATCCTAAAATGTCACCATCAGAAAACTAATCCCAAAAGCAGGGTGTTAATTCCTGAATCATGTAAAACAAAGATAAATAACGAAATTTATAGTTAAAAATACTTTTGGCAACAGCTTTTACATTGTTAAAAAATATATAGCTCCTTTTTTATTAAAAAAAATTGAATGCTAAGAACAGCCGAAAGAAATAAATGGAAGAAGATGTCCTCAAACTTTTTCAAGAAATTTGGTTACATTTCCACGATTAAAAACCTAAAACATAGAATCCGAAAAGTGTAAACAAATCACGTGTAGTTAACCAACCACCCTTCTCAACAACAAATGTTAACGAACGTTTAGATGTTCCTTCTCTTGTTTTAAGTGTTTTAGTATACAACTGGGTTATCGTTAAACTAATTTAAATTAAAATAGCAATAAAAAAATTTATTTATGTTGAAGAATATGTAATTACTTGGTTTCCAGTGAAAAATTACGTTTGTTTCCAAGGACCGTAGCCATTTTAAGTGTTGATTTTTTTCGTAAAAATTGCGCATGCGTATGATAACATAGCCCTACTAAACGACCGTGGATAAAGAGTTATTTTGAATTCCATTTATTAATTTTTTATTTGTCTTTATTTTTTAGTTTTTATTTGGTTTGTTTACTTTTAGTGTCTTATATACTTTATATTTAACGGTGGTTGTTATTATTTAAATGACAACTTATATAAATCTTATTATTTACTTTTATAAATTTAATGTACATGAATAGTATATGCAAATATTACACCGCATGACCTCGGACCACACCAGTTTAACAGTGGACCGAAGTATAAAAAACTTTTTTAGTAGAGGAAATCGTGTGTACGTCATTATGGTGGTATCCATGTAAAAAAAATTATGAAAAAATGATTTAAATTTTTTTTTTTTTTTTACTCAAACAGTATCCTGTATATTTTCATTCCAAAAAAATAATTAAATCACCTACCATTATTTCTTGACAGTTTTGATAACTTTTTAATCTATCCATTTTTTGAAGTTTACCTAGTAACGCTCTTAGTTACCGTTCAAAATGTTCTAAAATAAAAAAATCTCATATTTCTAATTTCTAAAGTTTTGAGCTGTTGGAAAAGATTATGCCAAAACCTAAAATGGAAACGCTGCTTTAAATACAATGGGTACCTATTCGCTGTAAAACATTTTACCAATAGCAGAAATGGAATCCTTGGCATTTTAGAAAATTATGGATTGACACGAACAGTTTCGCACCAAATTGCAAAGAAACCAGATATTTACGTGTAAAACGCATAATCAAAAAAGCAAAAATGAAAATGTAAAAAAGCAAAGAAAATCCATCAGAGCAAAACAGAAGAGCTACAGTGACATTCTAAAAATAAAAGAAGCCATAGAGGCTCTTATGCTACAGCAAGTTAATAGGATTTCAAGATTTATTTGTTGAGATTTTTATTTTTTAAACTTTCTTTGGTGTTTTTCTTAGCTTCGCATTCCGAGCGTTTCTTGAAAACTTGAAATGCGATAACTTAATATTGAATGGATTATTTATTTTCAAATCTTTAGTTATATTCATTCTATTTAATCTTCAGAATTTTTATGAATCACTCTAAATACTGATTTATAGACCTAAATGTTTTAAAACATCCCACAAAACTATTGAAATTAATTGGTTCTTCTAAAAAAGTCAATAACTTTTTAATATAAAATCTGACGGTAAAATGGATCTACCCACACTGTAGAATATCCTAAGTTGCTGATTTTGTGACTTTTTCTCCCATTGGGGATCAACCAAATGTAATTTTTTATTTTTTTAAATCAACTTAATTCTCTCCAAGAAACTATTTAAACACTTTAGTACATAATAGTATATAGTTCTTTTTATTTCTTAATTCTCAAATCACCTTTTTTAAATGACTACCACCTTATTTTTTCTATATGACTACCACCTTATTTTTGTGTGTGAGTGAATGTAGAGTGAATGTAGGGGAGGACAGCCTTTCTTTTGTAGATTTTTTCTTTCCTTGATTAATGTCCTTTTTTTTCGGTATCTTGAAACTAAAGTTGTCGAACTGCATTATTATTATTACTGTTATTATTATTGTTATTATTGTTATTATTATTGTTATTATTATTATTATTATTATTATTATTATTATTTATTTCGCCATAAAGGAAGTATTTACAAAATCAGACTTGAATAAAATTTATATACACGATTGGGGCAAGAAGAAGACAAATTCAGTCTCATCGCGAAACCCCTTCAAAACAAGATTATAAAAAAAAAAAAAAAAAGATTACCGTTATCACAATGTAATATATGCATAAAGTACATATATAAATGCAAGTATAAATATACTTTTTATAAATATATAATTTTTTTTTAAACTTTTATTTATTAAGATTTCGAATTCAAGAATAAATAAAAATGCGATAAAACATGAACATCAAAGAAAGGTAAAGATTCAAATTAAAATCAAAAATAAATATGATATATTGTTTACAAGTAATTAAAGAGATCGGACGTGTTATTGGAGCTTAATAAAGTTATTCAGTTTTTTGGTATATGTATACAAAATACTTTGTATATTATTTTCACCGTTTGGAGCAGATTTATCGGTTACTAATACTGGTCTACTGGTTTTGGTATACTTTTCTGCTTTCACGCTGTGATTTTTAACAGAACTGGTAAACTCAAGTTATAAATTTAGTTTCAACTTAGCTTTATTTAATCTAATATCACATATTAATATATTCAACCAACCGTATCAACTCTGAAGTATATACTCCCGAGGGACAATTTAAATCTTATCTCAATTAACGACAAATATCGTAAAAAATAAAAATAAAATTGGCTGCTTGGATACCGTCACCACAAAAAAATGGTAACAGAGACGGAAATAAAAGCGCTAAACAAGAGAATATCTGTTCTTGAAACAGCGATTGTTGTGAAAGATAATTAAATTGTGGAATTAGAGAAAAGAGTTAAAACGCTGGAGGACAAAACAACAAATGCTGTGACTTCAACAGTGAACATTGGAAATGATTGAGTTAATGTGGTGTCGCGAAACGCAAAAAACCCGAAAGAACAACTAGTTGTAGTTAACGCAGCAATTAATGAGCAGGAGGAGCGAAAGAAACGCAAAAAGAACGTCATTATATATGGAATTAAAGAGTCGAGCAAAACTGAGAGCAAAGATAAAATTGAAGAAGACAAGAAAGCAATTGAGGACTTACTAAAAACAATAGGAAAAGAAAATGTTAAACCGATACATTTAAGGAGATTCAAATCAAAAAACGCTGCCAAACCAGGCCCGATTCTACTCGAGTTATCCGAAGGCGAAAGAAATCCTCTCTTACTCGCGTCAAAAAAGCTAAGAGAAAAGCAAGATTTTAAAGAAGTCTATATATGCCCACAGACTTGACAGAGGCCGAGAGACTACAGGACTTTGAGTTGAGGAAGAAACGAAACGACTTAAATTCGAAGCTTGACACCAACTCGTCCTTTCGATATGCGATTCGTGGAAACGAGATTGTACGATTTAAAAAACAATAATAGAGAAAAAAAATGAAAGCGAAAAAAAGCGAAAATTTATCGTATTTATCCTGTATATATTTGAACATAATCGGAGTAACGGAAACATGGTTTGGTGAAACTTCAATTACGTGTGTGGAAAATTTTTGCTTATATCGTAGCGACAGAAAAGATGGCCGCGTGGGCGGAGGAGTTTGTATTTACGTGAATAGCGAAATAACGTCTTATGAAGTAAATGAAAAATGGCTATTGACGACTGACTTAGAACAAATCTGGACTGTACTAGTTTTCGGGAACGACAAATATTTGGTAGGATGCATATACCGACCAAACGATGTGGTAGATATGGAACTGTTCAGAAATATTTTCAGAACTGCAAGAGAATATGTGGACAAACGGGGTTTTAAAGATCTTTTAATAATGGGTGACTTTATTTTTCCGAAAATTGAATGGTCAGATGGAGCAGTTCATGCAATAAATTCCAGTGAACACTCGATAGAACATCATTTCTCGGAAATAATAAACGACGAATTTCTAATTCAGCACGTCGCGATACCTACTTTTCAACTAAACGAATCAACGTACAAGAATACATTGGACTTACTGTTCACAGTAAACGAACAAAGATTATTTCAAGTTGAGACAAATGCGGTATTAGGGAATATAAGCAAATGACATCTTGTAATTTGCTTTAAATATGCACTCAATCACCATGAGACAAAAACTGTAGCTAGCAATCGGAAATATATTTTTAAAAAAGCTGACTTCGCAGGAATGAACAAATTTTTTACAAATACAGACTGGGTAAACATTTTTGATGCAATTAATGTCCAGGAGATGTACCACACGCTCATTTTTTATGTTAACGAAGCTTGTCAAAAATATATACCGTGTCACAGCTCGAAAAACAGGACTCGTAAAAGAATTTTTTGGATTGACAATGAATTAAAAGAACTTGTGAAGAACAGAAGACGAATGAGACATTTAAACTGTTGCACAAATTGGAAAAACAAAAATATGGTAAACGAATACAAAGCATTGTGTAAAACAGTTAAAATTGAAACGAGAAAAGCCAGAAAAAAATACGAACGCGAACTGGTCTACAAATCGATTAGAAACAAGAAGATACTATTTAAATATGTGAACGATCAACAAAATGTAAAGAACTCAATTAAAGCGATAAAAAACGTCGAAGGAAATGTTACAAATACGACTAGTGAGATTGTTGACATTTTAAACGAAAATTTTCAAAACTCTTTCACTAGAGAGGGCGACCAAGTATTACCAGAATTCGGATCAAGATGTGGGGGTAAATATTTAGATTTTGACGAGAGTGCAATTAATTACAGTGACGTAGTAACAAGATTAAGCAAATTATCCATTGAGAAATCATGTGGAGTTGATCAATTGAGTATTATCATTTTAAAAAAATGTGCTGAAGGACTAGCAATGCCAATCACATTGATATTTATGTCTTCGATTGATAAGAGCGAACTACCTAAGCAATGGAAATTTGCGAATATTACCCCAATCTTTAAGAACAAAGGCAGTAAGCTAGAAGCGAATAATTATCGACCAGTATCACTGACTTCTGTGCCGTGTAAAATTCTGGAGAGCATAATAAAAGACTCACTTTTGGCACATTTTACGAACAATAAATTTTTATCGAAGTGTCAACATGGATTTGTTAAATCTAGATCATGCACGACAAATCTCATGGAAACTGTGGATTATTTAACAGAAAATATCGCACTGAATCGTCCAGTAGATGTGGTTTATTTAGACTTTGCGAAAGCTTTCGACACAGTGCCGCACAAAAGACTCGTTTTAAAATTAAAACCGTATGGAATTACAGGAAAGCTGCTAAAGTGGTTAGAGGAATTTTTAAAAGATAGAAAGCAACGCGTAGTCAACGGTGATACTGTTTCGAGCTGGCGCGATATCTACAGCGGAGTTCCGCAGGGATCGGTAATTGGCCCGATATTGTTTGTTTTGTTCATAAATGACCTGCCGGATAGAATACAAAATGTAGCCAAGCTCTATGCAGATGACACCAAAATAATGATCGATGTGAACTCAATAGAGAAAATAAACAGTCTTCAACGAGATATAAACAGTGCTTGGGACTGGTCTAAAAAATGGTTAGTGAAATTCAATAAAGAAAAATGCGAAATAATACATTATGGAAGTAACAATCCAAAACACGATTATTCTATGGATAATGTTGTCCTAGGACAAACTACTATTCAAAAAGATCTAGGCGTATTATTCTCAGCAAACATGAAATGGAGACAGCAAATAATATCTTGCAGCTCGAAGGCAAATAAAATGCTGGGAATGATTAAAAACACATTTGCGAAACTGGATGTGCAGACTCTTAAAGTCTTATAGGTGACGTTTGTTCGCCCAATAATTGAATTCGCGGTTCCAGTGTGGTCCCCTCAGCTTAAAGGAGAAATAGAACAGCTCGAGAAAGTTCAACACAGGGCTACGAGACTCAATCCGACTCTGGCAAAAATGAAATACGAGGAAAGACTGGAGATTCTTGGCTTCAGCCCATTATGTGAACGCAGACTTCGTGGAGATTTGATCCAGACTTATAAGTTATTAAATAAGATTGAAAATGTGGACTTTTTAAACGGTTTCAAGCCTAATGATTTTCAATTATCTAGAGGAAACGGTGTCAGGTTTGAACGCGAAAAAACAAAGTGCAACTTAAGACACTCATTCTTTACTAACAGAATAACAAAACCATGGAATAAACTACCTAAAGATGTAGTCAATGCAAAATCAGTTAACAGTTTTAAAGCACAATTAGACAATTGGCTCCTTTTAAATAAAATTAATACTGACACGGCTGTCTAAGTGTGTTATTAATACACACACTCGTCGTCTTCGGGCGGCTACAGCATCTACTACTATTACTACTATGATCAAAAATAAAGTAAATAACAAGTAAAAAACAAGTCATTACTCCTATTTAAAAGTTTCAGAAGAAATTTCGGTTCGTTGTCAATTCAGGAAAAGTTTCAGTTCGTTGTCAATTCAGAAGAAGTTTCAGTTCGTTATCAATTAACAATTATATTGTAATAATATTGTTTATTTATTTTTTATTTTTAAATTGACCAAGGGAAAAATTTTTTTCAACTCATTATCCAATAGCGTGTTCCATAACTTAGGTCCTATGATTGCAATCGAGAACTTAGTCGCAGAATAATATGTTTAAATATAATTGTTATTTGAAAATCTAGATTGGTATAAAAGATTTATTTTATCAAAAAAATGAGTTGAATAAAATGGGTGCCATTTTATTATCTACTTTGAACATAAATATAAGAATATGATATAGATTAAGTTTAAGTACGTTGAGTATTTTGAATTTAATAAAAAGAATTTTAGTGTGCGAGAAGCGATCCACATTTCCAATAATTCTTACTGCGTGTTTTTGTTGAATTAGAAGCTTTTTATTTTTAGATACATTAGCGCTGCACCAAGCAACGTCGGCGTAATTTAGATAGCAATGAATAAAAGAAAAGTAAATGAATTTCAAACAATTTTGCTATAACAACTGTTTGGCTTTGTATAAAAAACTTTTTGAGATTTTATTCTTAGGCCTATACTTTTTGAGATTTTATTATGGATTAAACGTATGTGCTCTTTCCACGTTACGTTTTCATCTAAAACTACACAAAGAAACAATAAACAACGCTCTCTTTTGACATAAGAGATATTAATTAAAAACTTATGAAGTTTTTAGGGAATGTTGTCTTTATCATGATGACGACGGAAGAAAGTATATTTTGTTTTTATAATATTTATGGACAATTTAATCGATTTAAATCAATCGCTTAGTTTTGCAAGCTCTTTGTTCACTGTTGCAAATAAAATATTATTATCTTAATTAGAATAAAATACGTTAGTATCGTCGGCAAATAAAATTGAATTTAAGATTTTGGAAAATTTACTCAAGTCATTTATATAAATGAGAAATAAAAGCGATGCTAGAATTGATCATTGGGGGACTCCGCAGTTAATTACCATTAAATTTGTTTTTTCACCATCATATAAAATGCATTGTTTCCTATTCTTTAAATAACTCTTAAACCAATCTAAGTTAGAATTTATGATAATCTACGGTATCAAACGCTTTGCTTTGATCAATAAAGACACCTAAAGTAAATTTTTTTTCATCAAAAGCTTTAAGTATTTCATGTACAAGATTAAATATTGCTTCATCGGTCGAATGACCGGCTTTAAACCCAAATTGTTTATTTTAAAGAATATTACTTACATTTAATAAAGAATAAAGTCAATTATACATCACACGCTTCAAAATCTCGGAAAGACAGTTAAGAACTGAGATCGGTCTGTAGTTAGAAACATCAGGAGTATCACCTGTTTTAAAAATTGGTGGAACCTTTGCACTTTTTAGTTCTTCAGGAAAAATTCTATGTTTTAAAGACAAATTAAAAACATGTAAAAGTGGTATTGTTATATATTTTAGTGATTTACTAATGACATTACTGCTGACATCATCTAAACCTGAACTTTTGTTAGGTTTTAACAAAGATACTGAATTTAATAATTTTTCCAGTTGTTTGGAGTTTTTCTCCATGTCTGGAAGTTAACTATCTCAAACATCAGACACCAAAAAATCCTGGATCCGTCATTGGGCCTCTGCTCTTGCTTTTGTTTTCTGAGTAAGACCATCGTTAGGCGGCTTAAGTAGAAGATAATTTTTAACAAGTATGCACCACCAAAGAATCTTATGAACCTTTGAGTAGTGCTGGAATACCTCATAGGCTCGACTAGACCATGGCCTAGGGTCCCATATAATTAGAGGCCCCCAAAATTTTTAAAAAGGTATTTTTTTAATATGAATGATATTTTAGTATAATATTTTATTATGAATTAACTAATAATGCAAATAGTGCGATTTAAACATATTTATTATTATTGTACTTTATTTATAAAAATACTTAAAATATTTCTGTGCGAGGTAATCCTACTCTCTCATCTGTAGAGATTTGAAAACTTCCAAAATGTTTAGAAAAGCGAAGTAAATAAATTTCTAAGTATATTTTGAAATTTATTTATACTTTAATAAATAATTTTAAGTAAATAACTTTCAAACTAGTTATTTTAATGACTACTTTGAAATTTATTTCGCTGTTATTACTACTATTGCTATTATAATTTTTTATTAATTGCTTTTTATTTTATCCTTGTTAAAAATTTGTTTTGTATTGTCTATTATTTTTCTTAGTTCAAATTTTTAAACTGCGCGCGAAAAGTTGATTGCAGCGATTATGAGCTAAAATTTAAATTTAGTTTAAATCATAACAATAATCCATTGCAAATTCTTTAAAGAAGGTAAGTCTTAGTTTCGTTTTTCATGTTTACACAAATAAACTTATACAACTGATGATCTTTTGTTTCTAACTTTCTGATTAAATCGGATTTTGTTAAAACATTTTCAATTTTTAATTCAATATGAAAATTGACAGTTATTTATTTATGGATTATCATAGATTAAACAATGCAACGATCTTACTTAAGTGGGTCAAACAAAGTAAAAGTAGCAAAGGAAAAAATCAATTATGCTGCTGGTTTAGCGAAAATTCCGAAATTATCTTCATTTTTCAAGGGTCTATTCCCCCATCTATCAACCAATGAAAAAATTGAAACTGTTAGCAATGAAATTGTAAGAAACTAATTATTACTTATTGTTTTATCAAATTCTAAGCATTTTAAAATGGATGTTTATAGGAGTGTTAGTAAATTTGCAGGTTTAATCACAAACAGATAAAATTGTTCATTTTGACAGCATCGATTTTCCTGCTCATCAAAATGAATCAAACCCTCAGAAGATAGCTGTTGGAAAGATCTTGAGCAACACTTAGTTAGATCTGATCCTCTTACTTGTGGAAATGAATCTTCTATTGAGAAAGGCTGTCGTTCAGTGGGGCAATTTTAATAAAGATGACGTCAGTTTTTGGATTATCCATGGTCCACAAGAGTGTCAAAATCATTCTGGACTAGTTCAGTGTTCTCGTAGATTTTACAATACAGAATCCAAGACATAGTATTGTTCAGAGAGCACATTTTATGGGAAAAAAGCAAATGGCAAAAGGTTTTTGCGAGAATGGCTCATTTATTCCCAAAAAAACTGGTTGTATGTAGTGTTTCCCTCATAAACTTTTTGTGTCTTAAGAAAATTCAAACAAACTCACTAGCGATGGATTTAATGATTGAAAGAGTATTTATCAAATATATCAACATAAAAATGGATCTCTTCACAGCGAATGCATGTTGATATATATTTGGAGAAAACAATGCTCTGTTGTATGTGACACCCTTTAACTTCAGTTCCTAACGGAGCAAAATTACTGGAAAGAAGTATTGAAACGTCTTATACCAGTCATTATAACGTTATCTGAACGAGGTTTATCTTTTTGCGGAACAAACGAGCATTTTAATGTTCCAGATAATAATAATTATCAGGATTTGCTAGAACTTGTGGCTCAGTTTGACCAACTTTTGAAAAGTCACATCGCAACATATGCGGATAAAGATAAAGGAAATCCATCTTACTTATCAAAAACAATATACAAGGAGTTGATTAATATAATGGAAGAAAAAGTGCGATTTCACATAATACAAGAAATTTTAGTCAAATATGTCGGGAGTATACAGAGGGATGCAAGCGATAATGTCTAATCTCAATGAGCATGCGGTATATATACCGTGTGCTACGCATTCGTTGAACTTAGTTGGACCAACTTTTTTTACAATGCTGCTTGTTTGCAGTTAATTTTCTATCGTGCAACTATTCTATACGTATTTTTCAAATTCGACTTATCGCTGGGATGTCTTAAAACAACACATCGGGAACGAAAAAGTACTCAAATCATTATCAAAAACGCGTTGAGAGGCTCACACAAATGCCACCGAAGCAGTTATCAATTCTTTTAAGCAATTTTTACAGCATTGATTGAGATTGCTGAAGATGCCTCTCAAAAAAGTGAAACTAGAAACGAAGCAAAGTGTATTACAAATAAATGGGAACTTTTGAATTTGTCTTTATGCTCGTATTGTGGAGCAATATTTTAGTTAGTTTTCGATCGACAAGCAAAGCTCTTCAGTCAAAACAAATTGATCTCAAAACTTGTGCTTTAATGTTCTCATTGTTAAAAAATTTTGATAAATTTGAAAACAAAGCAAAATCAATCTTACCAGGTATTGCCTATGCGAATTTGCCTAAAGGAAGAACTTCTAAAGAACTTTATGCCCCGTACGTGGTATTACCTGCTCGAGTTAATTTTTTCGTACCAACGGGTTTATAGTAACTATTGATAGGCTTAAGAGAGAGATAATTGAGCGAAGCTAAGTTTACTTAGAGGTTGCGAAGACGTTTTCTTTTTTGATTTTCTTTTTTGGCTAACTTTGAACTTTCGGAAAATGACTATCGACAGAATGTTTCTAATTTAGTTGATTTTTATTCTAACAACTTTTCATACAGAATTGAGGCAATATCGCAGCTACGTCAAATTAAAGTTACGTCAATATCGCAGCTACGTCGAATTAAAGTTACGTCAATATCGCAGCTACGTCAAATTAAAATTTGCATCAAAAACTCAGCTCTCTTATTCTGAACTTTACGAAACTTTGTTTCATGACAACCTTGCATCTGTTTTTCCGAACGTCGAAATTACTCTTCGCATTTTTTTAACACTTATGATTACAAATTGTTCTGCGGAGCACTCGTTTGTAAAAATATAACGAATTACAAATGAGCAGAGAAGTACCATGCTTCAGGAGAGATTAGATATGCTGAGCTTGATGTCTATCGAATTAGATATTTTTCGCGAGATCAATTTTGATGATAAAATAAACAATTAGAATGATATAGAAAAGAGGTGATAAATTTCTTGTTGAAAATCAAAGAAATTGACAACAACTTAGTTGTATTTCACGGCACTCACTCTTACGAGGTTTAAAAGGTGGGCTAAATATAGAATGTACTTGCCAAGAGAATTGATTGCTTTTATTTTTGTTTGTAAAATAAATTAGATTCGGCGCGTGACCGGTGTGACCTTGGATACCGGTCACACCGGTCACGCGGTGGAACCGGCCCTTAGTGTTTGATGCCGCCTACTGAACTAAAAATTAACTTATAATAAAAATTCAACACTTACAAATGCGTTGATTCTTATAAAAAAAAGCTAGAGTTAAGCAAAAGGACAATTAACAAAAAGAAAAAAAGGACACTTTTTCGGTTAAAATTTTAAAACTTTTTTACTAAATTTTACTATGAAAATTAGGATATTTCTGTTTTTCTTTTATTAAGAAATTCGACCCGTAACCTTGCGTACTCATGATGGGAAGTATTAGAGTTTTGGTGTATTTTTTTGTCGGATTATAGTGCTTTCCGTTGATTTAGATATGTTTTTGAATGAATAATAATCAAAATAAAATTCTCTATTATTATCAATAAATAAAAAAAAAAAAAAAAGTTAAAAAAAAAAGAAAAAGTTATAATAAGAAGGGGGGAGAATTTGCAATTAGCGCTAACAATGTCATCAAAGTCTTACTAGTCAAAGTCTTACTATTAGTAATACTAATCGTTAAAAATTGTCAAAGTATTAAAATAAAATTTGTTTTTGATCAAATCAAATCAAATCAAATCAAATCAATATATTTCCACTTTAATAATAACTGTATATATACAATCGTGCGGGACATTTACAAACAGTTATAAACTCATGACACGTAAAGACCTATGATGGTATAAATATAGCATAATAATAATCATTATTATTATGCTATATTTATTAAAAGCTGAGAAAATGCTGTTTTATGTTTTTAATGAATTTTATGCAGAATCATCGTAAAATAGTGTTATACAATTTTAATTTTAGCATTTTAAATTTTATTTGGCAGAATTTTGCCTTTGCACTAATTTTGGTGGGTGAAAAGAGCTAGCTATCAAAAAAAAAATTAATATATAACCACCTTAATTATACTTGTTAGTTTTTGTGTACATCATTTAACAATTTTAAAAAGAGAAAACCCAAATATCCTTAGTAGTAAAAGGCTATTAAAAATAAAGTTTGTATAACAGTTCTAATAAAATATATTATTAAAATGAATAAAAAAATCAAAAATACTGAATTCTCCACTGTCAAAAACCGCCCCTCCCCCTAACACTATGTAACGGAAGTGGAAATACATACCTCCACTGCGCGGAACAATAGGGCATGTGGTCATGAATATTTTTTGATGAAATTTGGCAGGCACATAGAAAATAGATGTATACAGTTGCCTTAAAAATTTTAAATATGTACCAACATGCCTTCAATATTAATGCACCTCCGGAACAGAAACAAAATTTTAAAAACGAATGAAAACCACTGGTAACTGTAAAAAAAACTACAGAATTTATAACAAAAAGCAACAGTAGCAATAGCAGAAACAGTTTTATAAAGTGTAACAGTAACAGTAACACTAAAAGAGGTGGAAATGGTACCTTCACTGGGTCGAGAAATACGGTATTTGGTCATGAATATTTTTTGAAGAAATTTGGCAGGCACATAGAAAATAGATCTATACAGTTGACTGGAAAATTTCAAATATGGACCAACATGCCTTCGATATCAATGCAGTGCCAGAACAGGAACGAAATTTTAAATAGCAATAAAAAAACTGAAAAATTTATTACACGTAAAAAAAACCTTAATTTATTCAAGATAAAACATTCTACTTTTTTAATAAAGTCTAAGCTGATATAAAATTCTAAAAAAAAAGACAAATAAATACATCTTTACCACACCGACTTCGAGCACGCTGTGAAAAAAAGGTCACACATTTTTACTTTGAAATCGGTGCCGTAAAAAGCCAGATACGCACGTACCTAAATAATGATAATAATAATAAGTAATAAAAAATGAATAAAAATAAATAGTAATAATAATAGTAATAAATAGTAATAAATAGTAATAATAATATTAAATACAGTAATATAATAAGTACTATCTCTATATTTTACTATATATAGGTATATATTTTACTATATATTTATCTATATATATTATAGTGATTATCATAAGGATAATGCAAAAAAAAAATAAATAAATAAAAAATATAAACATCATAACAATATCAATAACAAAAAATATAACAGTAAAAAGAGGGAAAGAAAGGAAGAAGAGTCAAAGAAGTAGAAGTCATAGGAGTTTTGTTGTGATCCAGCATTTTTCAAGCATAGAAAAATTGAATATGAATTAAAGAAAAAGAAAAAAAAAAAAAAAAAAAAAATTGTTATAGAGAATTACGCGGGACGACCTCTGATCTCAAAAAAAGCTAAAAAATCAATTTAATAAATTAAGTTGCCCAAAAATTATGATAAACATAATTCATTGTACTATCTTCTAAACAACTTTGACTTATTTACAATAATGTTATGCTAGCATACCATTAATGTAAACAAGTCTAAGATGTCTTGAATAAATGAATAAACAAAAATGAATAAACAAAAATGAGTTTAAAAATCAAACAGCATGCTATTCGTAAAAAGTTTTGGACGTTGATTTCAATCTGCTTTAAAGTTTTGTGTTTAAATTTATTTGTATTGTTAGATAAGGTTGTCAAAAAATTGAGAATATTTTTTTTTATATTTTTTAAAAATCTTGAATTGCAGGAGGGAGTTATAAGGATAAAATACTATTATTAGCTATGAAACTTATAATTTTTTTTTAAATTCACTTTACAATATATATAAATTAATGAGTATCATAAGTTAAAAATATCTTAATTATGAAGTTTTTTAAATTTTTTTTTGCTTTCAGATATAAAAATTGACCATAATGTCACGACACCGTAATATTCGAAATATCAGTTATGAAGATGGTAAATCATTTGTGCAAATGTTAAATTCATATCTATTATATATATAGTTGACACTTTTCACTAGTTACCTAACACAAATCTTAATAAAGATTATTACTTTGATTGTGGAGTTTTGTGTAATTTTGAGAAGTTATCAATCCTAAATATATTGAATGTCTATTGATTTTATATACATTTTTGATTAGCTTGCAAATGTATAAATAAAATAAAATTTTTAAAAACTTCTTAAGTATTCTTATTATTACATTTGCCTCTCAAAAAATATAAAATGTTTTTTGTAAAATTTTATATTTACAGATCTTTATACATATTAAAGAAAATAAAATAGTTTTTATTTATTAAAATATTTTTTTTTTTTGATTTTTAATATTAAGTTGAATTACCTTAAGCTTTAATGACTTCAGTGAGTTTATTTTGAATTTATTCAATTATCTTTTTTGTTGTATTTGGATCAATTTGAGTCCAAATTCTTAGGGATCTTTAGATTTTTTTGAGACACTGTTTTGTTGAGTGTAAGAGTTAACCTATCTTTCTTCATAATTTTTAAGCTTTATTAGACTTCACATTAATAAATTTTGACTTGTCAAGTTTTATTTTGTGAAGTCCACAAAACTTTCCTTTAGAATGGTAACATGTTTACATATTTTTTCACGAATGTAACTAAGCTTTGAATCTACTCTCTTTCAATTGATTTCATATAGAAAATAGGCTAACTTGATGACCAAAATCTTTTTCAAGAGAGTTTGACGCTTTTGGAAATAATAAATTTTTTTAGATCATCTTGATGATTTGTCAATCAATTATGGATGTGGTTTTGATTTATTATTAATTATTGAATAATAATTGGAATTGGTTTTGATTTATTATTAATTGTTGAATAATAAAGTGTTTTATGCCTAATTCCTCATCTTAGGTGCTTTTCACATTTTTTTCTTTTAATCAAGTTGATACTGATGATTACTAATGCTATTCCAGTCACTTTTTATTAACCTGAAGTTTAAAACTGAACCTTGCTTGAACTAATTAAATTTAAATGGCGTTGAATTTGCAAACATTCTTTAATTTGAACTCCCTTTTTTTAATGGAGTTAATGATGACATGGTGATTAATTGTAAATCCGGATAAATCAATGGGTTAGATATTTATGAGTTAATTAGTAGCGGTTACTCAATACTAAATAATAAATACCTAAAAATATTCCTTAAAAATCTTTTTTTGTGATAGTCACCTTAAAACTAAGTTTACAAAAAAGTATGTTTATTTATCTTATTTTAAGACACCTTGAGGATTTGTTAAACATTAGCAAAAAAAAAAAAAAACTATAAAAAAAATAATGTAGTTCTTTTATTTTTGCTTTTAAAATTTGATTTCAGAATAATCATAAAAATATTAATCAAAAACTTGTTTCTTTTGAAATAACTAAAGTTTATTGTTCACAATAGATTTTTTTGTGCGGTTACTTATCTATCTGATTGTAGAGATTTTATAATAACTCTTACAGTAAAAGAGAAAGAGGAGTCAGAAAAAAATTTTTAGCTCCAGTTCCAACTCCAAGTTTTTTTTAACTTATGGCTCCGGTTTCAATTTTTTTTGAAATTTAACTCTCAAGTTTTTTCCTCTAGCTTTAGCTAAAACTGGTAATACCATTACCATCTAATTCATAGAATATATGGAAAGATAGTAGGATAGAATTTAGAATGACTGGAAGACCATTTCAGAAATCTTCTACACAATTGATAAATTGAATTGAAAATTTTATCTAAAAGGAACTAAGGTGCTAGCAGTTTTTTAATGGCTCCAGCTTTTTTTTAAAATCTACGCTTCTGGCTTCCATACCTGCTTACTTGAGTTCCCGCTACAGCTCCCCACTCTTTCTATAGGGATCATTTATATGATCCATACAAAATAAAGAATAATGAAAGAAAAGATTCCAAACTGTTAGTTGATGTAGCAGCACTTCAACTGGCAGTAGGCTATAAAATAATCGATATATGTACTAAAGTCCTCGCAGCTACTTATTTCAGTATGACATCATTAGTGTGCATCTAATGCTGCATTTATATATATACATACACATTTATTAAAATAGTTTATTATTTTATAAATAATCATATGGTTGAAAGTACAATCGACCATTTTGATGCTCAAAATTAAGATCCTTGTAGAATTAACAAAAATCAAGATTTTAAATTCACATCATTTACCAAAGTTTATTAGTTTCTGTCAAATCATTATTGAGAAATAAACAAATATTTCAAAATAACATAAATAGTTTGTTATTTAGAGCTCTGTGAAGATTTTGGTGGGCGATCTCTGGATGAAGTAGACTATTGTGTTTCACCTGCTACAGGTAAATATATTTCGTTTCATCTACTGGATGTGAAAAATTGTTTCACTTGTAACTAGTGTCCTGGTATTCATAAAGGAGAATACAATAAAAATATTTATTTTAATTATGTTTTGTGGTCTCCTACATAAAAATTAATAGATAATGGTCATCCAACCTCTAACATTTTTAAATTAACAAAAAAATCAGAGTTGGTAACTATTTTTTAAGGAGGTGTAAGTCATTGGCGACAGCCTAAAATTTTTTTCTGCCTCAATTGGAATTTGCAGACCATAATCTTCTTTTTATTTGTTATTCATATTTATTGTCAATAACTTTTTTGAACTACGGAAATTTATTAAATTACTGCAAAACTAGTTTAATTGCATAATAAACTCAAAACAATTTAAAAAATGTTATTATGTAATAATGTTATCAAATGTTCATTTAGGTTCCTGTTTATTTTTATTTTTTTAATAAATTTTGTTAATTTACATTGTATTAAAACAAAAGACAATTTTTCTTCTTTAACTGAATATTTTGATTATTTCGATATTTTGATAAAAAAGTTAGTTTTATAAAAATTCAAACATTAGTTTAATTCAAACAAAAATTCAAACAATAGTGTTGAAACAATGTATAAATTTTTCTTTTGTAGCAAAATATTTTGATAATTTATTTTTAACTTTTGTCACAACAGTTTTTAAAACTTGACTACTTCATTAAAATACCGTTAAAAAAAAATACTTCATTAAAATACAGTTTAAAAATAGCTATAAAGTTATTTAAATATTATCAAACAAAAAAGTTTTTAGCCTAATGTAAATAGCTTAACCTAAAATTGCTCTTTACGTATTTAATATGCTCTTTGCCTGATGTCTTATAACAAGGCCTGTTTATAGCAAAATAGAATTATTTATTTGTTTAAAACTTATATTTGTTGAACCTGTCTCAGAGTCAATATTCCCTCCACAATGTTACATTTCAACTGCCAACATTCCTGTCATAGTTTCTCAGTATAAAAACTCATTAGAACACTCATACTACTCAAGCTATTGTCTAGTCATTCTTTTCTCTGTTATCAGCAAAGTCTAGTCTGCATTAGATGCAGGCGAAAAAAACAAGGGTTATTGCTCTTGAAAAAAATCTTTCTATTAAGTTTTACATGACAATTCCAAAAGCTTCAAAATCTTTATATATTCTATTCTTTATATGTTGTCAGATATAATACTGCGGTATTCAAATCTGACCACTTTAATATGACAGTTTTGAAGTTATCTTTGAAAGCCAGTACAACTTATAATTTACTTTCTGACAATACAATTTACTTATAATTTACTTTCTGTGTTAAAAAAGTTATGTGTTTAAAAAAGGATACCATTTTTCAGCAGACAAACAAAAAAGATTCTGTCATTATTAAATAGTTAAGAAAGTTAAAACACAGAAGTGTTTCCCAGAATGCTTTTCTCAAAAAAAAAAAATTCAAATTTTTTTTTTTCACTCTTCAAGTGAAAAAAATAAATAAATTTTGAAATCTATTTTTTTTTCTCACTTGAAGTTCTGCAAATTTTTTTGCCATCTCTTTCATTTTAATTTGATTAGTTATTTCTGCTTAATTGTTATTATTGCTTAATTATTGCTTAATCGCCAAAATGTCCAAATTGTCAAGACAATTTTGTGTGGTTGTGGGTTGCAAGTAGTTCTTACTGCATCTATTATTTACTGCATCTATTTTAGATCCATCTTCTAAAATCGTTTATTCATCTATAGTTGCTTGCACATTCATGTTTCTGAGGTTTTTCCTGTCTTCATGCTTTCTCTACTTAAAATTTTTTTCTTCTTCTGCGGTTTTCTTGCTATTAAACAACTTTATTTTCTGGTCCCAACTTAAATAGTGGTTGCTTGCAGTCTTAATGGGAGTAAATTAGTTAAAACCAAACGAACCTTAGACTTATAGAGGTAGAAAATTAGAATAAAAAAAAATGACAAACCTCTCAGATTTTTTATCTAGCACTGTTCTATTTAGATATATGACTTAACAATCTATAGATTTGTAAAGCCATTTAAAATTTATTATTTTAAAAGTTCCATTTAAAATCAAAGTATACAAGTTGTCGAAGCTTGTTACCATTAGAGGTTATGCAAATGTATTATACCAAAAAATTGTAAATGCCAATAGAAATGATTAAAAAGTTTTTTAGAGAAAGAATATGCGAAGTGGAGTGCATGGTTAAGTCATAAATAGTTTTAACAAATCAGAAAATGATTAGAGTTTTTTATTACTACTTGTTTATTTTTTTTATACATGTAGCAGAGTTTTATTGTTATGTATTTATTTTTCTTATACATGTAGCAGAGTTTTATTGTTATGTATTTGTTTTTCTTATACATGTAACAGAGTTTTATTGTTATGTATTTTAAGGTTTTATTATTTGTTTTAGTATGTGCTATTATTTATGTATCTTAGAGTTTTATTATTTTTTATTAGAGTTCAGTATGTTTAAGAGTATTTTTTTTTAAATAGAAATTAATTTTATTAGAAATACTTAAAATTTAGAAGCAGAGTTTATGTTTCGCCGAGATAAGCATCACACATTATCGTCCTTTATTGGAGATGAGGAAAAAATTGATGAAGAAGAAGAGGAAGCTCCATTAACAAAAGAATCATTTTTTGATAACAAGAGACCCACAGTAAACCACTCAGATGAAGGTTGGTTAATCATATAATATATTTTTTAACATACCATAACTTATTATAACATATAAAATATATTTTAGCCCTTACAAAACAAGCAAAAACTCAAGTTTAAAAGGTTGTTTTAGTTATTTAAAAAGTTATTGAAAAGATTATAATGTATAATAAAAATAAAAGCCAGTATAATTTATTGTAAATTTGTTCAATATTATTATATATTAACTATTTTCATATTTATAATATAAACATAATTATACATTATTATTCTTTTTATATTAATAATATAAAAATGATTAAATTACCTTTAAAATTCACAATCTGGAAAATAATATGGGCCACTGTTATGTTTACTACAAAGGACAGGACTGAAAAGGCCCAAATGAAGTATGTACTTTTCTATAGAACTATATCTTCACAAAAATTCTGGATTCTGTTCAAGAACTTTATCTATTCTCTAATGGCTGCCCTGGGCAGAATAAAAATCATACCCTTTTTCGATTTCTAGTAGCTCTACAAGCTGGAAAACGTTTTAAGAAAATTTATCTTTATATTCCTATGTCGGGACATTCATTTCTTCCTTGTGATAGAGACTTGGTCCTATACAAAAAATATACGAAAGCATAATCGCATCTACCTTGCGGATGAGTATATTGATTTGATCGTCAGTAGCAAAAAAAATTTTAAACCATTTACGGTTACGAAGATCACGCACAAGGACATTTTAAATTTCAAAGATTGGTGGCCTACTATTTATAAAAAAGCCCCAAAACTCATCAGAGACAACATAAGCAATCATGCATTTTCTCTATTGGATCATAAAATGTTTGTTTATGACAGTGCAATGCCTGGGTATGTGACAACACATGACTTTATTGATGGACTATGTTCCAGAACTTTTAAACTTGAAAAATAAGTTGAGTTGAGCAACAACTGCCCACCAAGAAAGTTTATCAGGAACCAGTTGCAATAAATTAAAAAAAGATCAATGATATTAAAAAAGCTGGAATGTTACATACCCACCAGCGCAACTGAGTTTTCTAAAAATATATATTCCTGGCAAACAACCAGCAGCGTTGCTGAAGATAATTAACTTTTTTTTTTATTGCAATGGCTATTGTTTGTTAATTTAAATACTTATTTGTTTAATAAAGTATAGCTTTTCATGTAAAGTTCGCAGCTTTTTTATTCCCTAATTCGTAAAAATTTGATTGTGAGGAAGAATAGTACTTGTCCAAGGATTTTATTTAATTTTTGTAGCAAGAACAACTTTTTTTCTATGAACAATCACTATGTTAACAGGTGCTTAGGGAATGGAAGTAAACACCTGCTAAGATTACTGGCATCCAAAGTAAATAGTTAATAAGCTATAACTGTTTAAAACTTGAACATTGATTATCTCGACATGAAAATATCGGACTAGTACTGTTCTTCTTTTCACCAATTCATATAGCTCTTGCAATGTCTTCGTTTATGTTTATGTTTTATTTTTGCAAAAAATAATAGATTAGAAAAATAATATTTTATAATAGTTACACCAGATTTATTTAATTAACAGATTGTGCAATATCAAAAAAATAAAAACAGAGTTTTCCAGATAATTTAAAAAGAATTTTGATTAAAAAATTTAATTAAAAAAAATAGTTTTTTTTTCTCAGTTTTTCTCCCTCATCTATTTT